>NW_015649561.1:294361-336363 GCF_001515625.1 Sinocyclocheilus rhinocerous | reverse complement strand
ACTGAGTTAAGGGTTTGAATACTTATGCAATGTACTTATTTCAGTTTTTTATTTTTTAATACATTTACAAAGTTGTGACAGTTCTGTTTTGATTAGGGTTAAACCAAAACTCTGCAGGGCTGCGGCTCTCCAGAACCGATGTTTGCCACCCCTGGTATATAGTATATAATCTATATTTATTTTACTTATAAATAAAAAATGATAACAAGTCTTACACCGTTTTGCTTCAGAAGTAACTTTTTTTCCTTGTTATTTTTTTATTTACTATTTACTTGTTATTCTTTATTTATTACTTGTATCTTGTTTTAGGAATGTTTAGATGTTTTTACTGGAAAATAACATATATACAGTAGTACCTGTCTTTGTAAATAATGAAGATTTGGTGGAGGTTTTCTGCATTTTTATTTTGAACGGAGTCTTGAATCTCAGCCAATAGGTTTTTGTGAACTTTAACCAGGTCCTGTGAAGCACAAATATACATATAAACATAATTTAAATTTGTTGAAAACTTCAGACAAAATTTAAAACAAAAAAATGTAGAAACATTGTGGTCAGCTTTACTCACTGGTATATTGATGAAAATCTTGTCAATTTCTGTTGCTGAGATGAATTTCATCAGTGGAATCATAAAGTACTGTTATGACAGAAATAAAAGTTTTTTTTAGCTCCATGTAGGAAAGTTATATCCTACGTTGTGTGGCAACAGTGGAGCAGCTGTCCATCACTATGTGAAGCACGTTATGATAAAACTCTCCATCCTGCGAATGTGAATCTCACCTTCTCAATGGTCTCCAGGGTCTCAGTGTATTTGGCTTCTGTCTGTTTGATCTCTAGAAGACAGCAGCTTCTGATATCCACCTCGGCCTGTTTCTGTCAACACAACTCACTTATTCAGACTACAGCCAGCCATCCAAAAAACAGCTTCAAAAACACAACCTAATAAAGTTTTAAAGGGTCACAATGCAACCCATCCAGTTTAAAGATACAAGTTTTTTTTATTTTTTCTTTCTGGTGCTTTTCGTGTTTAAAGTGAATTTACTCATAGAGATACTTACGAAAAAGCGACCATATTTCGGGTAGGAGAAGGAGTAGGTGTTTTACAAAGGAAATCAACACTTTGATGCATTTGAAGAGTGTGTGTGTGTGGTATTGAGTCATTTGAGTACCGCTTGAGACGCAGCAGCCTCTGTCCTCATCAGATCCTCATACACCTCTCCTCCCTCCACATCTCCATACACAGGGTCATAAATATCTTCCTCCAGCTCCTCACTGTTCACACAAACACATTCAGATTAGGACTTCAAAATTGCTATAAAAATATGAACACAATATGATTGCACAACAGTTCTGGTCAAAACTCTCAGACTTTGCGGCTACTGGTTTTTAAATGTAATAGATCAGTGCACTGCTGTATGTATGGGTCTATTTCTACAGAAAATTCCAGTGTAACTTCCTGTTTTGACACTTACTATTCATCATCCATTCACATTCCTCCCACACAACGCCTAAGTAGGTTATAGATCTCATATAATACTGAAAATATGAATTGTTCTTCCGAAACAAAACATGAATATATATATATACGTGGGTGACTAAAACCACAAGTGCTAATGAGTTTCAGTTAGAAACTAATATCTCATTGCTTCCGATCAAAACAACTGCCGAAGAGAGCTTCATACTTACTCAATCAGATCTGCCAAGTGGATATATATGTCTTCATTTTCAGTGCTTTCCTCTGTGGGAAATGACCTGTGAAATCGGTACAGAATTCTTTGTTTTAGCTCAGAGAATAAGATGATTATTTTCTTGCATTGTAAATGCAAACTCACCTGATTCCTTTCTGTTGTGCAAAAGGCGTATGAGAGAGTTTTGATAGGGTGTCAATGACCTGGAAAGACACAAGCAAGTTGTTTGTTTGCAAATTACTGTAGAAATGTGTGTCGGCCAGTTTCAGTTTTTGGTCTATCTACAGTATAGATAGCTTTAGCTTATCTGTAGTCATTGTGTTTTTCAGCATGTTTCTCCAGTCTTTTGAGACAAATATGTATTATGTACTTATGAAAACAAACTGTTCAGAACATCCTCTCCAAGTAAAAAAAGACCAATTAATGAAAAAAGCCAGCCAAGCAGCCTGTTTTAAAAGATGTCTGATGGCAACATTTGGACATACTGTAAGAACATTTATTTTTACTTTTAACAAGATCGTTGATCATTTCTGTCTGACCTTCACAGTGTTTGTCCCATTTTAAATAGTTTTGTGATGCAATGCAAGTTGGTGGAATTTCTGTTGATTTAATACATAACAAAAAAACCTGCAGCTCTAGAAAAACGCAGCAAAACGAGAACACTTTGAGTTTTAAAGTGAGTTTTAAAATGTGCGTTTTAAAGCTACAAAATATTTTAATTGTAAGAGTTGGTGAGATGGCAGAAAACATACTTTATATTTTATTTTGGTTAATAAATATATACACATATGATATATATGATATGTTGCAAACAGTGAAGCTCAATGAAATATAATTTTGAAATAGAAAACGTATTTAGTTTCAACCCCTTATATACCAAAATACTGTACATTTCTAAATGTATTTCCGGGGCAAGAAAATAAATTTCCTTACAGTTGCCTACATTTATGCTAAATACAAATGTGGATGGCCTAATAGAGATCAAAACTAGATTTATAATGATTTATGTTTAATATTTATTATAGCAATATTGCATATATGAGTATGTTAAATTATGTTCCTTGCTGAAGTTTTTTCAAATGTGTTATATGTTCACACGTGTTATAGACAACAAATCAAGTTTTTGTTCACATGTGACACACACACACACACAGTTAATGTCAAAGAGCTCAATTTTGGTCTCATCTGACCACAGCACTTTCTCCCCAAGCCTTCTCTGAATCATTAAGATGTTCATTGGCAAACTTTAAACGGGCATGTATATGTGCCTTCTTGAGTAGTGGGACCTAGCGGTAGAGACCTGCACTCCCGCGGGAGTACCGCGGGACCCTCGGGACCCAACGCAACAGGGTGCGGCGCGGGACAACTCTTGATGGGCGAGGCGGAAAGAGACTCATGTGTGTGCGGGATGATGAACTGAGATGTCAGCTTTTAGTGATAATAAAGGAAGCGCTGCTTGCAATCCGCCATGCCAAACCATGCACGCAGCTGCCCATGCTTGCTTTTCTGTTAAAAATAACACTGGTTTGTGAATGTTGATGCTTAGCCTAAATAACAAATATTTTATCGGGAGCATTTATACTGGGATGTTGTGGATCTAAGGAGATGATACAGAACCATTTGATGTTAATTTATTTTGCGGGCGGGAGCGGGACAAAACATGAATGTCGCGGGCGGGAGCGAGCCCAGATAAGATATTTTTCTGCGGGAGCGAGCGGGCGTGGGACAGAATCTTGCAGGAGCGGGGATGAAAAATCCGTCCCGCGCATGTCTCTACCTTGCGGCCGCTACAGGATTTCAGTCCATTGCGGCGTAGTGTGTTACCAATGGTTTGCTTGGTGACTGTGGTCCCAACTGCCTTAAGATCATTAACAAGCTCCTCCTGTGAAGTTCTGGGCTGATCCCTCACCTTTCTCAAGATCATCCTTACCCCATGAGGCGAGATCTTGCACGGAGCTCCAGACTGAGGCCGATTGATGTTTATTTTGTATTTCTTCCATTTCCGAATAATCGCACCAACAGTTGTCTCCTTCTCACCAAGCTTCTTGCTGATGGTCTTGTAGCCCATTCAAGCCTTGTGCAGATCTACAATCTTGTCTCTGACATCCTTTGTCAGCTCTTTGGTCTTGCCCATGGTGGTGGGAGAGGTTGGAATGGAAGATACAGATTGTGTGGACAGGTGTGTGTACTTGGATGGGTTAAATGCAGAGCACAAATTCCAAGTATGGGACACCATACTTGGCCACACATCACGTCCTTTCCTTTTCCTTTCCTTAAAGTGACAGGACTAATCCGTGTTCCACATGGGCACATAACCAGTCTGAGTGAGCCAGAATTCTTGCTGGTTGGTAGGGGATCAAATACTTATTTCACTCACTGAAATGCAAATCAATCTCTAACCTTTATATTTTATATATAATACAATATAATAATGTTTAATTTTATATATAATATAATGATTTTTTTTGGTTGCTATTCAGTCTCTATCCATTAAAAAAAAACTACCATAAAAATTACAGACCCTTCATTTCTTTTTAAGTGGGCAAACTTACAAAATCAGCAAGGGGATCAAATAAATATTTTCTCCAACCGAAATGAAAATTCTGGGCCGAAACCGAAAATTCTGGATGCACTGAAAATGCTTTGTAATGATTATTATTTTATTAAATAATACAAAGTAATTTGGTAAGATTTTTTAATTTAACTCAATTTTAATGATACTGAATTTTAAAAACAAAACATACTTCTTACTGAAAGTAACAATTAAATTGGACAGAATTTATATTAATAGTAGTAACACATTACAATAAGGTTCATTAATTAACATTAGTTAACTACTTCAACATGAAAGAATAAACAATACTACTTCAGTATTTATTAATCTTAGTTAATGTTAATTTCAACATTTACTAATGCATTATTAAAATCAACAGTTGTGCTTGTTAACAGTTAATGACCTCTGAATCAACATGAACTAACAGTGAACAACTGTATTCTCATTAACTAACATTAGGAAAGATTAATAAATACTGTAATAAATGTATTGTTCATTTTAGTTAATAAGCTACATTAACTAACACTAACTGTCAAGTCAAACTGAAATAAATGAATAAAAATAAAATAATAATAATAATTTGTCAGCCAATCGGAGTGAGGGGCGGAAAATAATGGAAGGAAAAGAATCTGCTGTCGCGTGAGATGAGGTGGACACAACTTCTCTGCCGAAACCTAAAGCTGGACGCAAGGAAACAGCACAAACATCCAAACTGTCATCATATCATAAGTTATGTCCATAACTATGGATCTATGAGACTGAAAGATTACCATCACCATGGTCTTATCCTCAGTGACGCCATTCCTCCGCCTATCCTCGAGAACTAATTACAACAATGTCAGGTGACTGACCTTAGGGGTTGGCTGTTATATAACATCCAGATGGACCAACCACTTCCTCTTGCCTGGAACGCCTCAGCTCGTCCCGAGTGACAAGAGATGGTGACGGTCATCGCTCAGTCTCATAGATCCATAGTTATGGACATCACTTACGATCTATTTCAACCTCACTCAGACCGTCACCACGGTCTTATCCTGGATGACTAATACCAACAGAGTCACACGAGACCAGTATCATTTCCCTTCTCTGGTAACTTAACAGCAGATAAAACAGCAGACTCCAAAGAATTTGGATTTGTAACATTAATCCTATAAAACCTTGTGAACGTGCACGGGGTGCTCCAAGAGGCCGCGGCACATATGTCTGAACGTGCTACCCTCTTAAGTGCTGCCCAAGAAGTGGCCATACTCCTGGTAGAGTGGGCAACTAGATCACCAGGAACAGGTAGATTTTGACTGGAAGATGCTTGTGAAATTGTATCCACTATCCAGTGAGACAATTGTTGCTTAGACACAGCATTGCCTGCACACTTCTTGTCAAAACATACAAATAGTTGTGTATGTGACTGTCACAATGGACGAGTATGCTCAATGTATGTATGCAGTGCTCTGACAAGACAGTCCTCACTGACTGATAAAGAGTGCAATTCACTAACCCTCTTGGCTAAACATATTGCCAGGAGGAACATGGTCTTCCATGTCAGGAACTTTAGATTGGCTTTATCCAAGGGTTCAAAAGGTGCTTTGACCAGTGAACGAAAACAATAGTAAGATCCCAAGCGGGTGACCTCATAACCGTCTCTGAGCACAAACAGTGCGCACCCTTCAGGAACTGAGACACCAAAGAGTGTTTACCAACACTTATACCATCCACTAACGAATGGAAGTGTGAGATGGCTGCAATATAGACCTTTATAGTATTAACCGATTTCCCCCGAATCCAACGACTGAAGGAAACGGAGAACAAAACTAGTGTCACAACTGGTAGCATCTAGCTGATCGTCTTGACACAATGCTGAGAATATCTGGCACTAGCTAGAATAGTTACTCCAAGTAGAGGGTGCCTTAGAACTATTTATTGTCCTCAGTACAGCTTCATCTAAGTCCGTAGGGAGGGACTGAGCAGAGGCCATACCCACAATTGTAGAATCTCTGGCCTCGGGTGCCAAATTTCCCCCTCCGCCTGAGACAGGAGATCGGCTCTCCTCGGTAGCTGCAAAGGATGACCTTGAACCAAACTTGAGATCCCCAGGGGATCTACTTGGTTGTTCAGGGAATACCATTGATTGCAATGAGCTGTCTCTGCCGTTGCAAACAGATCGATCTTCGCCATACCGAACTGTCCCCATATAAGTCTTACCACTTTGGGATGGAGATGCCACTCTCCTGGAAGAGGTCCAGTTCGAGACAGCAGGTCTGCTGCTTTGTCCACAACTCCCAGTATGTATACTGCCGTGAGAGACAGGAGTTTCAGAGACGACCAAGAAAGTAGTTTCTTTGTCACCTGGAGACATCGTGCTGATCTGGTGCCACCCTGGGGATTGATGTGATACACTGCGGACATATTGTTTGTCCTTATCAAAACATGTTTGTTTTGCAATAACGGGAGAAAAGTCCTCAGAGAGAGGTAAACTGCCCTGAGCTCCAGCACATTGATGTGCTCTAAGGTCCAGGGAGGTTCCCAGAAAACTCTGACAGACCTGCCTTCCTAAACTGCTCCCCATTCTGTCAGAGAGGCATCTGTTGTTATCACAGACTGCCTCGCTGGGATGTTCCCTAAAGGAACCCCTTGTGATAGTAAATTCTTGTTCTTCCAAGGGCGTAACATCTGGATACACCTCCTTGTAACCCGCATCCTCACATGTTTGTCTAATTTGGGATGTAATTTGACGCTGTTCACCCACCTTTGTAGTGGATGGGCTCTGAGAAGACAGAGAGGAATCACAATCACTGCCACTGCAATCATACCCAGCAACTGCTGGAACTGAATTAGCTTCATCCTCCTGTTTAGATTAAATGACTGAGCCAGACTGGACAATTTTATCAATGCAATCATTAGTTGGGAATCGAGCGAAATCCCCACAAACACTGTCTGTTGTCAAGGACTTAGATTGCTTTTGTCCCAGTTTACTTTGAGACCGAGAGACTAGACATGTTGAATTACCATTTTCGTGTCCTTCATGACTTGACTGCGAGAAGGAGCACAGATAAACCAGTCATCCAGGTATGCTAGAATTTTTATTCCTGCACACTGAAGAGGATGAAGGGCTGCTGAAACCACCCTGGTGAAGACCCTTGGAGACAATGAAAGGGTAATCTAGCAGTTTACCTAAACTGGTAAACCTGATCTTGAAAGGCAAAGCAAAGAAACGGGTGATGATCTTGACAGATGGGCATGTGGAAATATGCGTCCTTTAAGTCTATGGAAGTGAACCATTCTCCTGGTTCTATAGATTCTAGAATTTGTGTTGTTGTCAGCATTTTGAAAGGCAACACCTTTATGAATCGGTTCAGTTGTCGTAAGTCCAGAATGGGCCGAAGTCCACCATCCTTCTTTGGTACCAGGAAATATTTAGAATAGAATCCAGTGAACTGTTCTCTGATGCTTATATTAACAATTGCCTTTTACTGCAATAGGTTTGTAATCTCCTTGGCTAAAATTTGTGCCTGGACTGGGTCTTTGACTATGGTCATGAACCCCTGAAAAAGTAGGAGGACACCACCAGAACTGTATCCTGTATTCTTTCTTGATGACATCTAGGACCCAGCGATCTGATGTGAACTTCTCCCAACTGTCCAGGCGTAGTTGGGAGCATGCCCCGGCGACTCCAAGACCGTTATGCATGGCCTCGCTGGGGTTTGGAACCCCTGGGAGTACGCTTCCTCAGGGATCCTCCCCTAGCTGGAGTGTGAGACTGGTCAGATTGGGGAGCTTGATAAGATTGTCTGGTGCCCCTATCATGGGACTGATAACACCTAGTTCGTCTTCTGTCATACCCCCAAGGTTCTAAACGAGGAACGTGTGAGGGCTGAAAGGGCTGAGAACCTTTATGGCCATATCTAATGGGTCCAACATGACCAAATATTTGTTGGACTGATTCTCTTCTGCGTCTTGCTTGATCAGCAGTATCTAACAAAGACTGAGAATCAGGGTTAAACACTCTACCAGGAATTACTGACATATTAGTCAATTCCTTCCGAATAGTTTCCGGCAAGGATGTCTGAGCTAACCAAATCTGCCTTCAGGCTAAGATCGCTGAAGACATAGATGCACCAATATCTCTCGTAAGATGTGAATGCGTGATGAGTGCTGCGTCAACCAGATTCATAGCATCACGATCTTCTGAACTGATCACTTTCCTCAAAGCAGCCAAGACTATCGCCCAAAGCGTTTCCCGATCGGGCTGCCCGAATAGCTGCATTATACGCTTGGCACATTGGTCGATTTGTCTTCTGACATTCTTTACCAGGGCACCTAGGATTATCTGTGACCCGATCAGGTCCCAAAGAGGTTAAAGCTGCAATCTCTCGCTCCACTGAGGGCATGTTACCCATACCACTCTCAGGGACATAATTTATCTTGACAAATCGTCTACACCCTGCATTAAATTGGGGTGCCGCTTTTGGATTATTCCAGGCTTTCCTCAACATCTGAGAATAATCTTCAGCCACAGGAATAGACACAGGGGGCTGAGCATGAGAAATACTTGCCCACACCCCTTGTTGGGGAGCTGAAACTGTAGCTTCTTCTTTAGTATCAAGACCCAAGAATTTTGCTGCACTTAAAATGCGAGAAAATGTCAGAGTGTGGGCTCCCCTCCTCTGAAGCGCCAGACCTGGATTCATCCTCGTTATCCTCTTCATCCTTCCCCTCACTACCATAAAGGGAATAATTTGCATGCAGTGAAATGATATCCACTGAATCATCCTTTCCCTCCTGGTGTGATAACTCATCACCCAAAGAGGCTGCAGACGGGCGGGTACAAAGTTGTGTGCTCACTGCAGTTGTACATGTTCCAAATTTACCCGCTAAATCACATAACGCTGCCAAAATATGTAACGGAGTATCATTCTTGGGTTCCTGTACTACTGTGGCCCTCCCACGTTTATTCTGAGGTATGTCAGAACGTGAGGACCTAGTAGAATTGTCATGGGTACGATCCCTCTTGCGCTTACAAGGATGTTCCTTTACTAAGGGGCTTTTAGAAGCTACTTCTTTCCTACTACCAGTTGAGTGTCTGGCTCTCTGCACCCTTTCCTGTAACGTTAACCCTACTGCCGCTGCACAAGGTTTCTCAATATCGTCAAGTAAATGCTGCATACCCAAACAGGATGGGCATTCTCTATGTCCATCTCGTGGGTGCATATCAGCCTGACAAAATCGACATGTTGAGTGACTCATGTCAACACAAATAAACTGTGACGAATCACTGTTCATTAATTATCTTTCAAAGTCTGTGAACAGCATTCTTCGAATCACAGTATATTACTACCACCTGAGGTTGAAGTACAATTTATTCAACATAAACGTCTTGGTTTTTATTGAAAAGAAACGAATAACAACAAAACCATTCACATGTAGTTTGTGACGAATCACCACCCATTAATTGTCTTTCAAATAAAGTCTGAGAACAGAACTTTTCGAAAATCAAATATTACGTAAACAAAGAATATTTGAATATCCCCCACTCTACGTGCGTACACACAGTAACCAGGATGGAAATATCGCGTCCACTGTGGACAGCAGACCCGAACACAAACACCTGTAAACAACTTGTAATAAAGTAAAGTAAGGGGACACTCACCAATGCGCGTTCCAGCGTTGTGTCCAAAATACAGAGGAGAAATCCAACACAATCCTCAGGGACCTAAAGTGCCTGCATGAAAACGTGACGGATTGGAACCGTAATCTCTCCTGAGTTTGACTTCAAATGCAATCAACAGATATCCGGATCTCCGGATCTCCTCATCTCAGATGAGGCGAGAAAGGCAAATAGGAAGTGGTTGGTCCATCCGGATGTTATATAACAGCCAACCCCTAAAGGTCAGTCACCTGACATTGTTGTTATTAGGTCTCGAGGATAGGCGGAGGAATGGCGTCATTCAGAATAAGAACGTGGTGACGATCTGAGTGAGGTCGAAATAGATCCTGGAGTGGCAGCTAGTGAGAACTTTACTTTCGATTCTATAAACGAAAGGATGTGGCTGATGTAGCGCCAGATGCTATATCAGTTTGTGATGCAGCAAATGTGTTTGCGTTCTGCACGGAAAGATCCATGGCCTTACTGTGTTTATCTGTTAATTGCTTAACTATTTCAAGTTCATATGTTAACTAATATAGTTCAGTGCAGCAAATATCAATGTTATTAAGTTACGAGTGTATTGATTTGCTTATCTTTCATTGTGTTTGATCGCTGGTAGAGTGACGATAGAATATTGTTTATTTCTGAAGTTCATGTGCGAACGTAGAGTGAAACCTGCGCGCTGAATTGGAATATGGAAATACATTTGAAAAAAATATATATAATAATTTATATATATATATACACAGTATCTCACAGAAGTGCCGGCACTGGGGAGCTACAGTTCATTGAGGGAACCATGAATGCCAACATGTACTGTGACATACTGAAGCAGAGCATAATCCCCTCCCTTCTGAGACTGGGCCGCAGGGCAGTACTCAAAAACATGATAACGACCCCAAACACACCTCCAAGATGACTACTGCCTTGTGAGGGGTGTACTCACTTCTGTGAGATACTGTATATATACACACGTTTTTTTCTGCTGTATGGGACATGGTCTTCAGGAAAAAATAGAATGAAAATAGAATTAATAATATAATAAGTGAATAGAACTAATTGAATGTTTTCTGCCATCTTGTCAATGATTAGAATTAGTGTGACACATGTGAAATCAGCAACAGCACTTGGCTGCATTTTACTTGAGATATAGCAAACGGTTTAACTATTATTAAATAGTTCTATAAAACTAGTTCCAAGTAACTAATAGGATGGATACTATCTACTATTTATATACTATTTCAGCTGAAAAGAAGAAGTGATTCCTGTTATAGTCTACCTATGAAAAGCTGTTATTAGAGAGGCATCGCACTCTCTGGAGAGGAAGTGGTCTTGCAATGCCAATCTTGTGCAATGTGGGCTTGCTTTCTCACATTTACACTTATGCACACACACAGACGTATACAGATTGACATATGGTATCACACATGCATGTAGCACAAACACACTTACAATAGACAGATCTCGATGATAGCACACCATTTGGGTCTTTGAATCACGCTTCAGAACACCTGTTGAAAACCAACCCTGCTTCCTTTAGAAAGTTATTTTTGTTCACGCCACTGATAAGAGGTGTTGTCATCTACTTTCATTCTCACTTCACGCATCCTAAACTGCATGAATGTTTTAGCATTTTAACTCTTTTCACAGGCAACATTCTGTGGAGATGGGAACAGCAGCAATCTGTACATCTATACATTTCCCTAGTATCTGTTCCACAAAGTATACGAAGGAATAAAATCAGATTGTTTTCCTTATTAGTAATATAACCTGCATTTAGGAATAACATTTTGAAGTTCTGTACAAAAACATTAAAATAGGTCACCTATACAGTATAAAGCTAAGATGCCAGCTGCAGGTCGAAGCTTTTGCAGCTTTACAGTCAGACCGCAGCAGAATTTCAATTCCAAGCAGCGCAGCAGAGGTGAGCTTTTCATTCTGAATCTCAATACACTGCGCATTCATACATTTCAGTTCTGAAACTAAGTGTGAATGTGTAGAAGGTAAGACTTTCTTTAGTTTAGTTTTATTTTCTCTCAGTATAAACAACCAGTCACAAACTTGAAGGAATTTGTGTTTAAATGCCTAAAATTGAAACAATAATAACTGTGCCTACAAATTAATTTCATTCAATTTATATTACATTTATGCATTTGAAAGACAAGACGTTCCTTGCATTCAAGTTGTACATTTTATCAGCCCATGGATTCCCTAGGAATCAAGCTCTTGACCCTGGCGTTACTATGCTCTGTTGTTCAAGCAACATGTTCTTTACAAAACTAAAATTTCAATGATTTGTATTGGACATGTTAGACTAGATAGTGAAAAAAAACAGCAGACATGCAAACCGCTTTAATACTGTTAAAAATCATCCCATGAGGCACTATGCCAAGAGTTATGACAGTTTTAATTTAACATTTTAGTCATAAAGAACTGCAAAACCTTATCATCCCTCCTGTCTTGTCACCTTACAATGCTTTTTTTAAGGTTTCCTGTGCTTCTTTGGTTTAACATGTTCATAAGAGGGACGTTGAAAACGCAGCACTCTTTGATCACTGTTTAAACCTGGTTGGGACTTGGGAAATTTAGAAATCAGGGACAGGACCGTGATTATAAATGTCAGCTAAATAATACGGTCAAAAAAAAAAAGTACAAAAACAGTCCATTCAATGCACTATATGCATATTGATTAGACAAACAAAAACACAACAAACAAACAATCAAAAATATCTGTAGGCCTACTCAGTGTTAGTTTTTCATTCTAAATTAATGTATTCAAATCATATGTGATGCAAATAAAGCAGTTCATGATAAACCATGTCAGTAAATCACTACTGCTTTGTGAAGACAAAACTCCCACCACCTATTGATTGGATGTAGTTGTGTCAATATGCTACCCCAGTAACCTAATAATAAGAGAATGCCTGGAAGGCATGTAGTAAATCCATATCTCTATTGTCACATGAAGTGACTGAAACAACTACATGTGCATAAGACTGCATGCATGTGCCGTGGAGTCTCTAAGGAAACAGCACAGGAAGATGAAAGGTGAGAAAAGGTTAAAATACAACCTCCAAACAGATGTGTTGTCTTCATGAGAGCACAAGCACGCATGAACAGCGTTCAACAACATTAACACCCGTGTAACTCCATGAGAAACTATTATAAGAAAGCAATAAGCAATGAGAGGCCATGTACTACAAGGCACCACATAAAGTGGAGTACCTACAACACTCTTACACATGGTAAAATCACAGTAGCACAGAGACTCATGCTACTTATTGACTTAAAAAAAATGACAACACCCATACAATGAAAAAAAAACACTAATGTTCAATACAGAGCTACAATTATTAGAATTGTATTCCATTTAAGTAACATACTTCATTATACTAATATTAGGCTGTGTGGTTGTTTGGCAAAGTAGGCAACTTGGCATGCGTTTTTTTTTTTCAGTCTTTTACAAAGGCTTTAAATAGCAAATCATCCAATCAGAGTCTGAACTATCAGTTTTATAAAGATACTCAATAGTAAAATAAGCACATAACTCCAAATCTGTGCCAAATCTGAGCTGTGTTTTATATCATTACTTCACAATTTATTTAAAGCAGATTTAATGGATGTGGATGTAACATGCGTACTTAAAAGGCAAACTCATGTTAGAAGATTGCTGCTGGGCAAAGATTATAAGTAGGATTAACTTAACCCTTGAGAACACACAGAGATCTATATATGGGGCAAAACACTAACTGCATTGGAAAATTGTGTGGTGTGAAGTAATGTTAACACTTCTCACACTGGTGTCACTGCTTCACTGTGTTGGTCAGTGTTGTTAGCTGCACATATAGTTAGCTAGTAGTAGTAAAACTTACTTAAAATATCTTCAAAGTTATAAGTCAAAAAAGTATTTAATATTTGTTATCTGTATGTATAGGCAAGACGTTAAAGTTGTTTTTTTAATGTTTTTGAGATTTTTTAAAAATCTCTCCGAGGCTGCATGTATTTGAGGGAAAAACACAGTAAAAGCATACTGTGAAATATTATTATCATTTCAAATAACTGTTTTATATTTTAATATATTTTAAAATGTAATTTATTCCTGTGATGGAAAAGCTGGATTTTCAGCAGCCATTACTCCAGTCTTCAGCGTCACATGATACTTCAGAAATCATTAATATGTTGATTTGGAGCTTAACAATCTTAATATCTTAACTTTATTATTAATAACTACATTTTAATATTCTATATAATACATTATATATTATAATATTAATGATATTATATTGATATTAGACATACTGAATTTTTGTAACTCATGTTTCCAGAGTAGCTTTTATGTGATTACTTTGTAATTGTTTTTATTTAAAATTATATTCTAAATTGAATTGTTTTGATGCATGTTTTCGTCTCTTTTTTGTATTTCAATGTATTTTAGCTTTTTGAGATGCAATTTTGAAAGGTGCTAAAAAAAAGTTTATTATTAATGATAATAATAACAACAACTACATCTACAACATTTTAATATGATCAATTTGATGCTTGCTGAATAAAAATATTAACTTCTTTTTTTTTTTAATGATCTGTGAAGGAGGACTACTGAGGTCCTCTATAAGGTCCTCTATCAAATGGCCTCCTCATGCTACTGAAAGATGTTGTTAAATTAGTAGCATTGCTAACTTTGTACTTTTAGTTAGTTACCCCAACATACATCATTTTAATCAACTTCAACATCAACTACTAAACCTGCTTTTTACTTTATGACTGCATAAAACACCAAGTTATCCAGATATATACTGAACAAATGACACTCCTCAGAACCAGTAACAACATACACACATGCCCTCAGCCATAAACCTTCAAAAACTGTGCAGTGGGAGTGTTTGAACGGCTTTTCTGTTCCCTACATTAGTCAATTCTTTCAGGAGTGTAGTTCAGCCCTGCAGGGCTGTGCTGATGATTCTGCATGGCTGCAGATGTGTCCTATGAGTACAGACAAACAATGGCTGAACCCCTCTGTGAAAACAGTGCAGTCCCTCACAGCACAAAGGACGCTTTACTTTATGTTTAACCCCACATGAGGCCAGATCTTCAGCCACTGCACTTGCCAGGAGGAAGCTACTGGAGTTGGTTACTCCTGTGGCTCAGGGAATTATTGTATTACACTGCCAGACAAAGACAGTCCAAACATTCAGGAAGAGGTTGTACATGGGAAGGTTTGGGAAATAAATGAGCTATTGATTACAGGTGACCTTCAGAGGCCAGACCACAACCACATCAGGCAGGCATTTACAAGTGTCTGCGATACAAGAAGAGACAGCTACAATTTCAGAGGAAAATTAAACACATTATGTTCATTGCACGGGAAATGTGAATGAATAAGCAAATGTTTATGTAGGGATAGATATTAATGTTCAAAGAAAGATTTGTTATACTGTAGGTAAATCTATTATTCTTTGGCCAAGGTTAAATATTATAATAATACAGATCATAATGTTGCAGAATCAAGAGTATAAAACTGTAGATTCTCAATTTCTCTGGTCAGTGGTACCCCAATCCCCCCCACCCCCCACATCAATACATACTGTCTGACCCATATTCAGCAAAAAAAAAAATCAGTCTCATTAACAGTCAGCATTATTTCACAAGTAATTCTGATAATATGATCAATGATTTCAAAATAAAATAACTTATACAACAAATTACTAATATTTATTATTAATATCTATTCATATATTAATTATGATTTTAGCTCATGGTGCACATTATTATTATGGTGTTAAAAAAATCTTAAAATAAATTTAACTAACAATTTGCTATTGGTCTCCTTCAAAAAAATTACTAATAAGAAATTCTTGAAAAAAGATTTTAGATTTGATTACCTTTCCAAAATCTCGGACATCAAAGAGATCGAAGGCATCAAACAGTTCACTCTTCTTCATCCCAAATGCTTCGCAGCATGCAGACAAGAACGTACGAATATTCTTCAGGCAGAGGAACTGATAAAGCAAAAAAAACAAGATTCTGTTCATTTGTTTATGTTTTTGCACACCTAGTGAAAAATAAATATACTAAAATGCATTTAAAATACATTTATTTCATGCTAAGTCTACTACAAATACATTTACATATTTAGGTACTTCAAAAAAATAACCTGCAATTGCACTTTTATTATACTAAACTGGTATACTTCATTTCTGCTAAATTGGAAAAACTATTTTTGTACTTAATGCACTTTAATTGTGCAGAAGTAGTGCTGAAGTACTAAAGATATACTGAAGTATATTTGATTGTGCTAAAGTGGAACTAGGCTATTGCAATACTTCAGGTACACTTTAAATATCTCACGTTTAAAGAAGAATAATATTATTCAAAAATCATACAATCCTCATCAATAGTGACACTAAAACACATTTTAGGCTTTTTTTAGGCACATTTTGAGGATATCATGGGAATCTTTTGTGAAAATGTGGCCTTGAGATAGATTAATTAGTGGAATCATTACGTCTTTTCCCTGTAGATGAGGAAATGAGATTTCCAACTAATCACAAACAGACTCTCTTGCCTAATAGGTGCTATTAACAATATTTTTTCTTACTATGCACAAGAGACCAACTTTGAAAATGACATAGAGTATGAGGAACTTCACACTACTATCAGTCTATTGTCATGATTGAATTTAATTTAAACAATTTAATGCCATTAGTTCACAATTGTGTATTTAAATGAATGTGAACTAATTCCAAAGCACTAAAACCACACTTATCAAAATACACCATTTGAATGAGTCAGATAAGTGACAGGAATGCCGACTAACGCAACAAGGGATGTTGTTGAAAATTGCTCTTTTCCGTTGTCTGATGGAGACTGACTGTGTCTCATCAATCCAGAAGGGTGGATTTGTAAGTTTAAAAATCAGTCAGATCAAAGTTGGATTTTATCAGGTCACTGGAGTGAAACAGGGGCATCTGGGAAGAGTTGTTCGGGCCTGGGCAGACTGCCTGAGACTTCTCAGCCCTAAACACTTACTTACACAGACAGAACATTCATCTGGATGTCTTTTGGGTCCCTACCAAATCACGATGTACATTTAAAATTGATGTTTCATTAGCTCAATGTTTACCCAGTTTGTTGAGAGTTTTGCAGACTGACTGAATGATGCCGTATACAAAGAGAGCTGTGTATATATCTACCACTAGGCCCTTTGTGAAGAGAAGTCTATTCTACCACTTGCACTGGGGCCACTTGTATTGCTATGGCACTGGCTAGTACCTACTATAAAGCCTTAAATGACTTTAACTTACAAAAACGTCCAAATATACTAAATATATAATATGCAGGTTAAAATGAAATGCACTGAAATAGATATTCACATACTGAACATGCCATTGAGTCCAAAGTTGTGTGGTTAGGTTAGTGTTTCCGTAACTGGAGTATATTAAAAATAGAGTATATAAAAAAATGGAGTATATAAAAAATACAAATTAATTCATAAGCAATAATAAAATAACGCTAGACTGTCTATTTGCGCTCACCTGTGACATCTGTGGTCTGAGATTGATCTCTTTCAGGTTAATGGTGTCGGGTCTGAGATTGTTCAGCAGTTGGCACAGAAGCACCCCATCCCGAAGAGTTTGGGCCAAATCAAAAACCTGCGCCGAATCCGCCGTGACCCGATGATTCCGGGGCAAAACTTTACAATTGATCAGCCACAAGCTGCACTGCCTCCA
Organism: Sinocyclocheilus rhinocerous; assembly: GCF_001515625.1. NCBI lineage: Eukaryota > Metazoa > Chordata > Actinopteri > Cypriniformes > Cyprinidae > Sinocyclocheilus > Sinocyclocheilus rhinocerous. The sequence continues at coordinate 318,756 of NW_015649561.1, read as the reverse complement.
GTACTCCATAATGCGCGTATAAAATTAAAGCCAACAACTGTTAAATAAATCTGACACAGTTGAATGAAGCTAAGATGTAGAAACAGCCGAAGCAGAGCGCACACCTTGCGTTACACTGAGTTTTTTTTTTTCTTTCTTTTTGAGCTTGCGCTCTTAGTTGCCAAAACGGAGACTTGTGCGCACTAATTTGGGTTTATCCGCGGTCTACCAAAACTATAAATCCCCATCAGCGAGTTACGAATTCTAGTACGGCAAAGGTTTTATAATAAGTGTAGAGTGCTGCATTGCATCGCAATCTTCCAATGATGAAGTCTTAGCTTATGAATATTCATTCATATTGTTGACGCTGCGTTGTTGATCTTCCAGTGGCGAAGATTCATCTCATGAATATTAAGGACCAAGTCTTCACCATAGTAGGATAATTTCACCCCCCACCCAATCAAATGCTCTTCCTTTTCCGTTAGTTTTGACTATCAGATTGACTCTTTTAACTACAGAAGGTCTTATATATTTAGACCTCTTGCAGATATCTATCCTTCCTGTAAATATCATCTTGAATTTGAAGGCATTTGTATTACTCTGTTAAAACTGTAAAAAAAAAAAAAAGAATGTCAATCATGTAGGATTAATAATGTTATAACAAAGAAAAACATTAAGAATTATGATGTAGTGTAATGCAATAATTTGCAGCTTTTTATAGGCAAAAGAATCCCTTTTAGTGGGAATTAGAGGACATTCCAGATGAATTGAACATGGCTTTCCAGAGCTGATCATTAAACAAACAATGACGGAGAAGTGGGTTTAGAGTAACAGTTAAACTCACACACAGACAGTAAGTTATTTTATGCTCTTCTAGTAATGCAGATGTGCATATTTATCTTAAATAATGAGTATGTCAGTAAAACGATTATTATTATTATTATTAGACTATTCAGATAATTTTATGAATGCGAAAGTTGTAATATTTCGTGTGTTTCAGTTAATAAAATGAATGAATCGGCCAGTAGCAAATGTATAAAAATGAATTGTAATTTTTGTTCTTTTTTATTTAGTTAGTTAAATCAGGCATTGCCTATATTTGTCATTTTTATAAAATTATAAAACCAGTCTATTTGACAAACGAACAAATACAACATTGCACGTGCATTGCTACGTTGTGTTGTCACGTGCTTAATTGCATCCAATCAGCAGCACGGAAAACGCAGTTCCATGACACAAGCGCTTTCACATTAAATGTATTGTGTAACTTGTACACTTCAGACTCCGCTTGAAGAATATAAGATTTCAAGGTGAGCAACAGTTTCGTTTTAAACTGTATTAACCATTAGTACGAGTTTCATGTGTGTATGTTGCCGACGACGTATATATTCTAAGCTATATAAGGTAAGCACTACAGTTTCTCTTTTATTTATTTGGGTTCTGTTTAATAGGCTACGTGCGTTTTATCTTGCTGTCACAGATGTCTCTTGCCCTGGCTGACAGGGCTATCGGAGCAATCATTGGATCAGCTGTTGCCGATGCTGCAGGTTTGCATTTCTTGCGAATACTAGTAACAAAATATACCAAAAAGCCTTATATATAACAAAACATATTTATATAACATATAAACATCTCTAATATATCACAACTGAATTGACGCAGACAGTGTTACAGTACACATTACTGTGTATTTACATAAGCATTTACACGTATAAACTGACATTATTTTATGGAGATGCAATGTAATCATACATTATTTGTGTCATTACTGTAGTAATTAATTATAGTTGCAGGTAATGTGTGAAACATGAGCACTGTATTATCCTATAATCAAATGTTGACAAATGCAGATTTTTGTTGGTACTGTACATTCTGCAGCACAACCGCTCCATTGGGTCTATGACCTGCAGAAGCTGAGCGTGTTGCTCTCTCAAAGTCCTGAGCCTGAATTCCGCCCTGAGTCTGCAAACCCATTCTACAGGAGGAACACTGGACAGCAGAGCTGCTGTTGCCGACGACGTATATATTCTAAGCTATATAAGGTAAGCACTACAGTTTCTCTTTTATTTATTTGGGTTCTGTTTAATAGGCTACGTGCGTTTTATCTTGCTGTCACAGATGTCTCTTGCCCTGGCTGACAGGGCTATCGGAGCAATCATTGGATCAGCTGTTGCCGATGCTGCAGGTTTGCATTTCTTGCGAATACTAGTAACAAAATATACCAAAAAGCCTTATATATAACAAAACATATTTATATAACATATAAACATCTCTAATATATCACAACTGAATTGACGCAGACAGTGTTACAGTACACATTACTGTGTATTTACATAAGCATTTACACGTATAAACTGACATTATTTTATGGAGATGCAATGTAATCATACATTATTTGTGTCATTACTGTAGTAATTAATTATAGTTGCAGGTAATGTGTGAAACATGAGCACTGTATTATCCTATAATCAAATGTTGACAAATGCAGATTTTTGTTGGTACTGTACATTCTGCAGCACAACCGCTCCATTGGGTCTATGACCTGCAGAAGCTGAGCGTGTTGCTCTCTCAAAGTCCTGAGCCTGAATTCCGCCCTGAGTCTGCAAACCCATTCTACAGGAGGAACACTGGACAGCAGAGCTGCTATGGAGATCAAGCATTCGTCCTCCTGGAGTCCCTGTCTGAGTGTGAAGGTGAAAAATACAAGATAGATACATTCCAGTATGTAAGAATATGAAAGGCGAAACTGTGTTTGAAAATCTGATTAGGATGGTATGAATATCACCATATTATTTGACCATGTTGTGGTTAATGGGATGTTGAATATTGAGTTGTTTGTTGGTTCAAACAGGTCTGAATGTGGAAGATTTGAAGCAGCGCACCTACAAATTCTTTGGACCTGGATCTGAATATGACACACCAGTCAATGATCCTTACAGTGACAAAGGAGGTAAATTAATCTACTGCACCTCAGCATTTTCATATTTGTTTACTTTTTTATTAGTTCTTCTTGAAATATTTGATGTGTTTGTTTTTCTACACTATGACAGCTCAAATGATCCTTTATATTACAATACAAACAATTGTAAATATATATATATATATATATATATATATATTACTATTATTATTATTTTTACTACTAGTATGGTTCAGTACTGTTTTTGTTAATAAAGCACTATTTTAGTTTTTGTTCAGTATCAATTTTAAAACAATCGGTTAATTAATCTGTATCGGCCAGTGTGGTCCAACCTAGCTATCGGTATCGGCAAAATCCACTATCGGTCGACCTCTAATACAGTATGATTGACATGAGATGTGTACATGCAGCTTAGCACAGCTTGCCTCAGAAACTAGGCTATTTATTTTGGTTTCCAACATAGAATGGTGGAAAATCACAAATTAGAATGTGTGAGGAAATGATATAGGAGCTGATCCCAATAATATAATAGGAAGTATCAGTGTTCAATTTCTTTTTTCTTCAGGTTCTTGGAGCATTTCATCCTGAATGGTCCTGATCCCAAGGCCTTGGATGCAGTGCTGAAACAGCTCAATGACCCAAACAGAAAAAACCCTCAGGAGTTGGACAAAGCTATAATTGGTATACACAGCTTTAAATTGTTATTAGTATTGTGAGCTGGATGCTTAGGGCATGTTTACATTTGGCAGGATTCATGTGAAACTTTGCATATATCACAAAGACATCATTTAATATCAGAAATCAAACTTATTTTTGTTTTAATTTTCTAATTTAGGACACATTCATCAAGTAAAGGACAATCTGAGCAAGAAACCCAAAGAGCTCATTCCCACTGTGTTTCCAAATACTTGAGGTTAGTTACCTGCAGCTGATAACCTTTTATTATTCTCTTATGTCTATCCTTTGCACACAATACAGTTAGTCACAGGTATTTCAGCAGCTTTATCTTGTCTCTCAGGTTTGCCAGGTGCATTCCAGGCAGCACTGCATGGGGTTCTGACAGCCAGTGGCTATGAGCAGGCTATTCGGGACACTATGAGCTGCGGTGGATGCACCTGTAGCAGGAGCTCCTTCATCGGCGCCTGCATTGGCGCTCAGGTACTGCCAAAAATCATGACCTTGTGATCCGTTTGACCGCATTGTTCTATCCATAAAACAAAGTAGGCTTTATGTAATTAAGGTCAAATTATTTTTGTGCTATCTGTTGAACACTTATCTTTCTGAACAATCCATTCCAATCTTTCATTGGATGATTATGTCATACATACATGACAGAATGACTATGCAGTTACTCTTGCAGTTTTGTAATGGCTCTAATACTGTGACACTTGTTTTTTCAGGTTGGACTTGAAGGAATCCCAAGTTCCTGGAAAAGCAAGACTTTGCGATACAACACTTTGTTGGTTCTCGCAAAGAAAGTTGTTACTCTCCAACAGCTTTAAACTTTTTAGTATGCAAAGTAAATAAGTGGATGATAACTGGATATAATTATGTAATCACCCAAGTTCTTCTGAGTTTTCATGGCTGTTGTGATTTTGATGATACAATTAATGAACGTTTTAGCTTGAAATATTATGAAGTTAAAACTTGATACCTTTGTTTTATTAAATCACAACATGGCATGCAGAAATTGACATACACTGTGGCATTAAACTCATGTTCAGTGAACACACTTTGTATTTGTCTTGTTATTATTCTATTAAAATGTAAAATAAGATCATCTACTCAAGAGTTAAGAGACAACCTGTTCTGACTGTTAGCGCCATCTAGTGGACTTTACGAAAACCTCAGCAGTTTTATATAAAAATAAAACATTTTATATCAGTTATATTAGAGATTTTTCAAGTTCTCAAAACACACCAATATATTATTCTTTCCTATTAATAATGTTATTAGCATTATTATTTCTAAACAATAAATATTTTATTTCCTATCATTTGTTGATCGATTTCTGTGGATTTATTGAAACGTATAATTATTATTATTAATAATAATAAATATTAAAAATATTATTAATTAGAAATATTATTATTAATTACTAATAATGTATTTGATGGTCAAACTGCTGTCTAAAGCCTTGTCCAAATACCCACACTTGCAGTCTTGGCCACTTGAGAGCGTGTGCGCGCGACAGGAAGTAAGTGTGCAAGTCTGTCCCATGTCTTCAAAATGCCAAAGTGCAGTGCCCTTAATGGATACTAAATCCACACTATCTCGAATACCGCTCCAGAGCGCTATTCAAGGCTAAGTGTATCCCATCATGCATCATGTTCTGGAAATAAATCGTGAGACTTTTTGCCGAGATCGCTCGAGAGGTCACGGAAACCTTTCCGATGTAAGTTAAATATTAATATAATAATTAGATATTACAAATAATTTGGTAGAAAAACAGTGTTTTTACTTTTATTGGTGCAAAGATGAGTAGTGGTGATATTTATTTTGTACAACATTTGCAACTGCTTTTTATCATTTAATTAGAAGCACCACAAATTAAAATTGTCATGTTATAGGGACTACTGAACAGACTTTAGAAGTTGATTTTAAAATGCAAAGTATTTCAAATTCAAATTAAAATAAATCTCTGTAAACACTTGCATTTTTACAACACTATAGTGTGTCCCATCAGGTAATGAAAAGTTCGACACACACTTGTGGTCTTCACACCCACTTGAAGACTTCGGCCAAATACAGGAAATACGTCATATAAGTAATCAAGTGGTCAAGTGCAAAGACTGCAAGTGTGGGTATTTGGACAAGGCTTAAAGCAGGCTGCACACTAGGGTTTGAGGCACGTCCGTTGGCTATCTCCACACTTCCTCCTCACCAGTGTTGTGCCGCGAGTTGTTTTTCATGTCTGCGGGTTTAAAGGGGTCATATGATGCGATTTCAATTTTTCCTTTCTCTTTGGAGTGTTACAAGCTCTTGGTGCATAAATAAGATCTGTAAAGTTGCAAACACTAAAGTCTCAAAACCAAAGAGATATTCTTTATAAAAGTTAAGAGTTAGCCACACCTACCTAAAACGGCTCGTTCTAACACACCCCCACATATCTACATCACTATGTGGAAAGATTTGCATAACGTCACCCAAATGTTCACGCAAAGAAAGAAGGGTAACTTTTATTCTCACTGTAGTATTGTTGAAACTGCCGCCATGTCGTGGAGACGCTGTGTGCTTCGTTGTGAAAGCGAAACTACTTTGTTTGGCCTTCCAAAAGAGGACGATATCCGCTTCGTCATGCCTAGAGCTGATCCGTGCTGGTCGCTGAGAAAATAAATCAACTTCGCGCTGTGGATGGCCGGATCGGCTTTCACCGTTTTCACATCTCCTTCGTCGGATCCGCCGGGACCGCCGTTCTCGATCCCGCCACCCAGCTCACGGTAAGCCGGGGCTTTCGCTCATGCTAGGCCGCTGTGTGCTTCGTTGTGAAAGCGAAACTACTTTGTTTGGCCTTCCAAAAATGGACACGACTAGAAATCAGTGGTTGGCACTTGCTTGCCATGTCTAGGTAGTTGACTAGGTGGCTTGGGAGGTCTTTATGCGAGTATGGAAGGTTCTTGCTTTTGATGGTTCGGCCAGCCAGCTCCAGCAGCGACGGGGGGTCGTAGGTCATGTCCTTGACGAAGCGTACGACCAAAGGATTGCCTCTGAGACTGAGCTCCTGAAGACGCACCAGGCTCAGGATCTCTCTCGGAAGATACGTCAGCAGGTTATTATGCAGACTAAGAGAGCGCAGGGAATGGAGCCTGTGAGGGTGGAAAGAACAGCAGGACAGGCAAAAAAAAACATCTTTAATATTTATTTTATTATTATTACAACTACTACTACTAAGTACTGTAATATATCACAGAATATTAATACATTATCTAATATTTATTATATATGAAATACCTAATATAATATCATTTTTGGGATATCTAAGAAGAATCAATATTAGCTGCATTGTTATTTTAGTATCATTCATCTTACTATTATAGTTTGTTAATATTTTTTATTATATATTTTGTTTTCATTTAAATTTTAGTAATTGTTGTGTTTTTGTCTTTTTTAATGTCTATGTAGTTTTTTTATTACATTTTATTTGTATTTATTTTAGTATTTCAAATTTAACAAAATAACAATTAGCTGAAATTTAAGCTTTTTGATTATTTTATTTCAAGTAATAATTTTTTTTTTATGTCTTTAGTTTCAGGTAACAATAATAACCCTGATGATCTGTTCAATGTTTATCATCAAAATAATTGCAATATGTTTTTTTTTTACCAAACCGTGCAGCCCTGAAGGACAATTAGGCACACTCTGCTAGCAAGCATTTGTGTGACATCTCAGACTTACTTGTTGAGTTGAGGTGGGACGCTCTGGATGCGATTATCACACAGAACTAGGTAACTGAGGCAGGGTAAGTTAGCTAGTTCAGCAGGGATGGAGGAGATCTGGTTACCACCCAGATACAACAGCTCTAAGCTAGAGAGAGAAAGAAGGGTTGTGAAGGGTCGCTACAAATGTGATAAACAAAATAGGAAGTCAAAATGACAATAAGATTGTTATACATGGAATTATGTTATTGGAATCTGGCATGGAAAAACTAAAAGTAATAAATTCTGAAACATTAAAAACAAAATGTGCATCTAAAACCATTAAATGTGTTTTTTCATCCAGTCAAAAAGCAGGTCCTTTTTACTTTGTTTCATCATTACTAGGAAATCAACGGAAAGCACATTAAAGCAACCTTTTTGACTCCAAGGACCCCCTTTGACCAAGACAATATACAAAGACCCTACTATCTAATCTGATATGTAGGCCTAATTAATAGCATTTAATTAATATATTTTACTTATTCGGGCACCCCTGGAAGTTTGCCAATGCCACCTAGTGGGCCCCTGCCCCCAGTTAAGAACCACTGCATTAAAGTACATTAAAAATCAACAGTAATTCTGCCCTATGGTTACTGCCACTGACAAATGATAAAGTAGAAGTGTTTTTATTCTGGTAAGGAAGCCTTCCAGGGAGGAAATGCAGACGTGAAAAAAATCGCCGCAAACATGCAAAGGTTGGCTATGAGGAAATCACTCAACCTTCGGCTGTTTTTAAGTCAATACACATCAATGTTTCACGATAACGAAGATATCTTGTGCAAACATCCCTTTTGTGTTTTTGTCCTAGACAACACATGTCCATGGAATGACTAGCTTAAAGGGGTGACATTAGGATGAAATTTTCACTTTTTAAAAAAATATATTTTTTTAGCTTTTCTGCATTTGGTTTAATTTCTGGCGTGTCTGCCAGCTCAGAAAAGCTGAAAAGAAAACACACAGCCAGTTTGTTATGAGCGGTCTGAGTCTGAAACGGTGTCATCCAGCGAGCTGTTTCAATCTGCAGCCGGTTTCGACGCATATAGCTAGCTATTTGAATAAGACCACCTCCGAGTCCAAGGCAGCAATGCACGCATCTTGTGTCAACACCAAGCGGCAACCTCCCGCTCTCTCTCGTGAAGCCAACAAGGAAGTGACTTAAACTGTAATTCGTCAACTGGCCGCTAGAGGCTGGCTGCAAAAGGGAGTCGATCCCATAGACTCCCCATGTTAAAATGCCCAACTTTACAACACAAAAAAAAACATGTTTACAGCCTGGTTCAAACAATTATTTTGGTCTATATAGCTAATTTTGGCCTTCATGGCAACTGTGAGGGGGGTGAATGTTTTTATAACTCATCTGTTTAAATTATATTAAGCCTTAAAGTTTCCAGCTCCCGCCTCTTTGCCCATTTTCGATATCCGGGAGTGACGCGCTGCCAAGATGGCGACGGCCCGCTCCGCCCACTTTGAGCTCAAAAACGCTCTTCAGAAAACTACGGGTGATGTCACGGACACTACGTCCATGTTTTTATACAGTCCTTTGCTGCATCTCAATAGCTAGGTTTCCATCACCCTGCTTTTATTTTAAGTATTGCATCAGAATCAAGTGATGGAAACGCTCAATTTCGAATAAAAATGCCTTGATTCGCAAAAAAAATGTTACGCTCGCTTGAGGTGGTTTTTGACTTGTGCGATTAAGGGTTAATGCGAATAATGGGAGATGGAAATGCATTTTGAAAATAAATTCCTCCAAGCGCATCAAAAGTCATGTGACTTTGCGCTATGGGACGGCACTGTAATGTTGCTGTTTGAGCATAAAAAAGATCTGCAAAGTTACAAAGCTCAAAGTCCACTTCAAAAGGAGATATTTTATTTAACAGAAATCACTTTTCAAAAACTACAACGAACAACTCGTTTGGACTACAACGCATATTTTCGATATATATCACAAATATCGACGAATGGGATGAGACCTGGTTGAGCTGCACTAGAGAAGGCAACGAGTGTTATCACTATGTCAGAGACACGCTAGCTTTCCCAAGGCAGACAAACTTAGAGTGGTTACAATCATCTGGGTTTAAATCGCGTTCAAATTGATTTGATTTTGACTCAATATTTACACTGAAGCTCTGCAGGCGGCTATGGTATGGGGCATGACATTTCCCGACCAGGCGCCCGAGTGCTGCCAATCACAACACACACTGGCCCAGCTAACCAATCACAGCACATTTCGTATTTCAGAAGGCGGGCCTTCATTTGATACAGGAACTATTCGAGCCGTTCATGCCAGACTGGGGAGAGAGGTGTTGTAATAATGTAAAATATGTGAAAAATAATGTGTTTTTCGAACAACCTAGTATGAGAGCCTGTTCTAGTACACCCCCAAAACAAAATCAAGACTTTGTAAAAGAGCATAATAGGACCCCTTTAATCGATATTCTAATTTTGCGCATAAGTTAAATTCGCAACTTTGAATGGAAACCCCGCTTATGTGCCTACTTATACTACGCCCTTAAAGTATGTACTCTTTTGGTGAAGAAAAAGTGCACACTTTTGAGTGTGTAGTAGAAGAGTAGGCAAGCTTTGGGACATACTATCACTTCACACCATTGCGTCTTTAACGGACCGCTCTGTCGCACCTGTTACACGCACCCTGTAAACTGGCCTGCCAATCATCTTGTCACAGTTAACATCCTCCACATTTCATTAATTTAACTTCCTACCATACTGGAGAGAAAAGAAGTAGCTCGTTGATCTGCCAGTCCGGGGACTTTCATGCGGAGAACTCTGCTCATATTTTCTGCATAATGATGCATTTAAAAGTTAACGACCAAATGGATATTTATAAAAGTTCACATTGCTGTTGCAGATGAAATATAACACAGATAACAATAAATACATATTTTTTTACCAGGTTAAATGTTGATTATTAGTAACTCAAACCCCTTTTTGAAAACCTCTCTACCTAACCGTTGATCGCGCATCCGCCACGTTTGTAGTTTTTCTAACGTGTTTGTAGTTCTGGACCGAATCCTTCGCCAAAGCGCAATGGATTGTAGGCAATTTTAGCCATATTAAGTTTAGAGTGTGCACGGATCCACGCTTCAAAAATCGACCTGAAATAGTAGACCATCCAGGGATTTTTTTTAGCATACTCTTTTCAACATACTATGCTTTGGGACACACTTATTGTAATCTCACATACTATTTAGGATGGATAGTATGAACATTGAGACGCAGGGTATGATTTTACCTCACCGCAATGTGATTTTTACCGGGGGATCCCTCTCGAAACGTGATTGAGCTAGTTTTGAGTAGCAATTGGGCGGGTTTTGTTGTGAAAACCTAGCCTGCTCGCTCTTCACTCCTAACAGCTGCTGGCTGATCTGCGTTAGCAGCTGAAAAATGTATGGTGGCCTCTACAAAAATATTAAAGGGATAGTTCACCCAAAAATGTGAGGGGTGTACTCACTTCTGTGAGATACGATAGAGTGCCAATGGTCCATTTGAGATAGAGGTGGCGGTAATGCACTTATAAGTCTGCGATCCGCCGTAAAGCAACAAGAAGAAGAAGAGAAGAAGAACCCTGCTCTTCACTCCTAACAGCTGCTGGCTGATCTGCGTTAGCAGCTACACTACTGACAGATACACCACAATACCTATACCAAGACAGCCTTAACACGTAACTTACAGCTTTACGCGTTTATTTTTAATTGGTTATCTTCTCATATCTTCGTCTTACATGGACTATACGCTTATTACGACAAAGCGAGCTGAATTCATAAGTGTTTTGGCCGGGCGGAGAGAGGCTATAGCAGGCTAATCTGTGTTTGCTAACAGGCTTCAGCTCAGACTGATCGTTTGAAACATCAGTAACGTTATTTTATAAACACACAGACATGGAGTTCAACGTTAGACGACTAGCAGCGGACGCGGGCACTTTCCTCAGTCGTGCTGTGCAGGTACATTTCTTTAAGTGACCTTAAAGGTGTCTAGTGTCTTAACTTGTGTTTGTTTTTAACCAGGTTGTATTTTCTTTACTTAACGGGACAGTTCAGACAAATTGAATGTTCTGTCATAATTTACCCACCCTCATATCTGTATGATGGTGGAGCACAAAGGGATATTGTTATTATGGCCCGACAGCCGAGGCCATGTCCCGTGAATTCACTTTCATTGCTTTTTTTCCCCCCATAAAATGAAAGTTTATGGTGACCAAGACTGCCATTCTGCCTAATTGTGTGTGTGTGTGTGAGAGAGAGAGAGAGAGAGAGATGTGCACGTTACAGAAAAAAAGTCACATTCATTCAAATTTTTCGGTTAGAACATAAGAGGGTGGAGACAACATATCCTATTAGTTAAAAAAAAAAAAAATTACTAACCCTTTAAGAAGTAGTAAATAAAGTTCATTATTTGTAAAAATGAAAGTTTGTCATATGTTACAACAATTTTAATAATTTTGTGTTAAATATATTCATTACTGACTGTTAATACTGTTTATCAGCTATGTAAGTTAGTACAGTATGTCAACTGCAATAATATACCATAGCAATGCATCATATGGTGTTTTTACATCACATCTTTTAAAATTTTACGTAAAGAAAGCTTTTACTTAATTGTGTTTTTTTTTAATAAGCATTTTCGTTTATATTTATTCACTTCATGTATATGTTTTATTCGTTTTTCTATTTTTAAACCTATTTCTTACTGTTGTATTTGTTTAGATTGTTTTGTTCTGCTGTTTTGGCCTTGTTGCTTTCTCAAATCAATTTACAACGTTTAAAGGCACTATACAAAATAAAAAATTGTATAATTGTTACTAATATTAATGTAAACCGTGGAAAAAGGTCAAATGTTGGCCCGAAATGCAGTCTAGGTCAGCAGCACACTAGGCTTTGGTTTTAAGACCACAGCTGTATGTGTGAACATTAATAAGCCAACTGTAAAATGTCAAATGGTATGTGTAAACTGTAATATATAAACTGCATTGCTGAAATATCATATGTTAGAACCGTCAACAGACTGTTTGCAATCCATTTAGTTCACAGAGGAGAAGTTTGGGCAGGCGGAGAAGACTGAGCTGGACGCCCATCTAGAGACCCTTTTGAGTCGGGCAGAATCCACCAAGCACTGGACAGAGAAGATCATGAAACAGACAGAAGTTTTGCTGCAGCCGAACCCTAGTAAGAAGAAATGCTTGATTAAACAAGACTGTAGTTTAGCTTTACTGCAAGTCGCCATAAAAATACATGCTCATTTATATCACCAGTACAAAGGAAGTGAACTCAGGGTCACAGCTAGTGAAATCATCTCACTATTGCAGTAAACCTAATTGCAAGAGAAGAGTGTGAAGTTCCCCATCTGTTCCTTGCAATGGGATTAAAGACTCAGCCCTAATGATGAGTATTTTTAGCTGTTTAGCCAGGAAGTCAAAACAATGTGGGTTATATCTTACATTTATGATATTAGATTTTCTTACAGTAAGAAAGAAACATATCCTGTCTTTATTCCAGTTTTTGGTGACATATTGGTGTTTTTACCACACTTTGCTTTATTTTCCAAGCACCTCATACAATCATAAAGGTGAAAGCTCATTCACAGTAACACTTTGTAAGATATTTTTGATGTTCAGCAACAGTAATGGTTAACAGGCCTTGCTTAAGAGGATGCATGTGGTCTCATCTGACTCTCACTGCTCTTAATTGAATTTGTCTGATGTTTGTAGATGTCCGGATGGAGGAGTTCCTTTACGAGATGCTGGACAAAAAAGTCCCAATGCGTGCCAACAACCACGAGTTACTGGGGGAGTCCATGATCGACTCTGGACATGAGTTTGGACCTGGAACAGCATACGGTAAACTCATTGCATAATATCATCCCACTCACACTGGACCCTGACAGTATCAGCTAGTGTTTGGAGCTATGAACATATAGATGAAATTATTGTGATGTCACAAAAAGCAACCATGCTTCTTCAGACAAGCAACTTTTAGTGATGATTTTGAGCAGCACCCCAGTTGCCCCCTCCCCCCTGTTAACTGTTGCTATGTCTGACAAGCCGACATGTTCTCACACAATGAAAAATACATTATGGAGCAAAGAGGAAACTGACAACGCACCGACAGACGAGACAGAGTAGGTTACTTTTGGTATGAAACAAAGCCTCAGCTTTGAAATTGTCATTTTGTAAGAACTTCAAACAATAAATACTGTTTTGTGGCTCTTTAATATGTTGTGACAGATAGTGCCTCAGTTCAAGTAGCACATTAACCAATCGTCTCTTCCTCTTTACTAGTCATAGCACAAAATAAACATGAATGAACATCAGAAGGTATCTTGTTTCAGTGGAAAGACGTCAGTACACACCATTTTTCAAGTTCAAGTCCACCGACATTAATCTACTCTCCTCTCTTGTTTGTTTGTTGGCCAAAATGGCAGATGCAACGTTATGATTGGTCAGGTCGCCTGCCAATCAAACTCCCTGCGAAGGGTCAATTAGGATTTTTTAAATGGTTTTGAAGGAGGTTTCTTGTGCTCACCAGGGGTGCATTTATTTGATCAAAATACAGGAAAAAAATGGTAATATCGAACAATATTATTTATTATAGTTAAAAAACTGTAATGAATCTATTTTAAAGTGTAATTTATTCCTATGATGGCAAAGTTGAATTTCCAGCAGCTATTATTCTAGTCAAAGATATTTTTGGTGCTGCTCAAGAAACATTACTTACTATTATCAATGTTGAAAACTGCTTAATATTTTTTGAAAACCGTGATACATTTTCTTATTAAGGATTCTTTGATGAATGGAAAAAAAACAGCTTTTATTTCAAATAGAAATATTTTGTAACATATTACATGTCTTTTATATAGTATAATGTATATAGGTTGAAAGAACTGAGAAGTATGGCTGTTAATAAACTTTGTAACATCCATATACTGTATATTAAATTTTTCAGCTGACAAATGTTCCTAACTTCCTAATGTGTGTGGGTTGAGATGAATGTCCTCTCATCCTCTGATGTGCTGCAGGTAGTGCTCTCATTAAATGTGGGGAGACTGAGAAGCTGTTAGGCAGTGCAGAAAAAGAGTTCATTCAGAGCTCCGCCATTAATTTCCTCACTCCCTTTAGGAACTACATTGAGGGAGATTTTAAAACCATATCGGTGAGCATCAGCATACCACTGAACATGCCTTTATTAACCTTTATATTATATTATATTATATTCTACTGTATCTTCTAATCTGATAAATTTCTGTTGTTATGTTTTGTTTTGTTTTTTTTCACAGAAAGAACGCAAACTGCTTCAGAATAAGCGTCTAGATCTGGATGCAGCCAAAAACAAACTGAAGAAGGCCAGAGTGGCTGATGCTCGCTCTGCAGTTAGTATCACACACACACACACACACACACACACACACATAGAATGTAATAATCAGCAGTTTTATTCTTCAAGTGGCATTTTCAGCTTAACCATACACTCAGATTTACAGCTTGTTAAAATGAGATATGAATTTCGGGATGAGAAGCTCGAAGAGTGAAGGCTGCCGGCTGTCTTATGCTCTCAGTGCAGTTTAACTAACAGAGAAGATGATCGTGTTAAATGTCCTTTTGCGTGTGTGCTGCTGTCTTTGGATCTCTAACCTCTCTTATTTTCCCCAGTTCTCTCTCATTATGTCTCTCTCTGTCTGCTTGCCTGCCTCCGTCTGAAGGAGCTGAACTCAAGCCCTCCGCTGGGAGAGGAGTATGTGGCTCACTTTTCTTACATGCTCAGCATCTTGCATGTCAGGTGGCTAAAGGTTTGTCTGCTGTGTCTAATGAAACATCTGCCCTCTTTTGCCCTTCACAAATCTCTGGAGAGAAGTCGAAAATGGTTCTGTGAGCGGAACATTTTATGTTCAAAACCACATTTTGATAAACACATGCTTGTATTTCTGTCCAGCTGAACAGAACTAGCTGTGTCAATTCAGCATGTGTTTGTGTTCGTTCATAACCTCATATTAATTTGTGCAATATTTGTGCTATTATTTAACTTTGAGGGCAACAGAATGCAGTTTGGTGTGATTTTGTTTTCTTCTGTCCATTGATAATGTATGAATATCTGTGCCTGTGTTGTCTCAACTAACAGTATGATTTATATTAAAGATGCACGTTACTTACCATCCAATATTAGATTTTTTATTATTATTGTTTAGATCAGCCGATATTGGGTATTTAATTGTGATGCTCATTTTACATTTAGATTATAATACCTTTGACATCATCCAGCATTAACTTAAAAAATAAAAAATAAAAAATTTAAATAACTAATCATTTTATAGCACTGTAAAATGTAATTTTTAGCACAAAAAAAGAATATCCATTATTATGCTGTTCTTAATAATGTTGTGATGCCTAAATTTAATTGTGGCATTTAAAATGATTGATTTTAGTGTTTTGTTCTTTATTTATTCAAACAAAATAGTATAGATTTTATATTCATACTTTTTTATATTAATATCCTTATTTTATAATGCTATAAATGATATATTATCATATTGATAAAGTATTCCAATATGCATTAGGATACGTTTCAAAATGGTATAAAATACTTTAGAATGCAAGATGGATTACTTACATAGAAAACGATGAGGGGAATGTGTTTGGCTCATGTTTAACTGTTGCATGTGCTCCCACCTGTTCACATTATTCCTTGTAGACCGTGATCAGCTCCCTGTTTTGGTTCCTCCCAGTGAATGTGTCTGTGCATGAATGGTGAAACCATTCAACTTGCATAACGGCTTGTTATGAAAGCTGTTGATTGTGAGTAGTGATCGGTTCGTGTGGTTTAAGTTGATGTTTTTGCTTGACCTGACGAGTTTGTCACTGTTTCTGAATGCTGGCCAGCTGTGGGCTGAGGAGGTGCAGCAGGTGAGTGTGCTTGATTCTTTCCTCGCCTAAGCCTGTTGAAGAAAACACATCTTTTATCAGGGAAACAGAAACGCCTGCCCTGCCTTGCCCTGATAGTGCTGTCTGATATGAACTCACCCTGCCACGTGAACGAGGAACTGCTCTTACATACAACTCAAACACATTCTTGTGTCCAGCAGAGGGAGCTACAAAGTTTATATTCCCACCTGCCTCTGTGTCGCATTTACTTTGCACACAAAACCAGCTCAGGCAGTATGTCCATATGATTCTGAGCCTGTTGATGGGGCTATATGTGCATGTCAGCCACATTGATTTTTTTATGTATATGTTTGTGTTTCCCTCAGGCAGAGACAGAACTGAGGATAGCACAGAGTGAGTTTGACCGGCAGGCTGAGATCACCAGACTTTTGCTGGAGGGTATCAGCAGCACTCATGTACGCTCACACATCCTTTGTGTATCAGTGTTTCCTCCTACAGGACCACAGCAAAAGAAATGATGCATTACCCAAGTTAAAGGGATAATTCTGTCATCATTTACTCAACCTCATGTTGTTCCAAACCTGTATGTCCTTTTTTGATTACCAAGATGGTTTGCTACCAACATTTTTAAAATATCTTCCTTTGTGTTCAGCAGAAAAAAGAAAGTCATACAGGTTTAGAATTAATTGAGGTTGAGCAAATGACAAAATTTTGGTCAATTGAATGCGATGGGTTTTGCAAAATAACATCAAATCATCATCAACAAGCATGAAATGAATGACTTTTATTAGACTGATCTTTTAATGAATTACTCATTTAATGATTCAGTCTAAAGATTCATTTATTGAATCAGTCCTAATGAATGGCTCTTATGGGCCTGTTCTTTTAATAAATGGTTCAATTTAATAAGTCAAAAGGGTAATTCTTTGAATCAGTCTTAATGAATGGTTCTTATAATGAATCAGTCGTCAGTTAAAGGACTCATTCTTTGAATCACTGTTCATGAATGACTCTTATGAGCCTGTTCTTTTAATGAACCAGTCAAAAGGCTCATTTTTGAATCCGTCTTCATGAATGACTTCTACCAGCCTGTCATTTAATGAATCAGTCAAAAGACTTGTTCTTTAAATCGATCTTAATGAATGATTTATGGGACCATTTTTAATGAACCAGTCAAAAGTATCATTCTTTCAATCAGCCTTGATGACTGTTATTTTAATGAATCAGTCTAAATTAATTACTCAATGAACAGATCCGACTGGTTTTAAATACAAACATTTAAAAGCACTTTAAATATGTTAGGATTACTGTGGATTTATGACTAATTCTAGATTCTGTGGGAAACACTGCGGTGTATATTCATGTGTGTAATATGCGCTAATGACTGTGCTCTTCTCTTTGTGATCAGGCTCATCACTTGCGCTGTCTGAATGATTTTGTGGACGCTCAAGCTGCATATTATGCCCACTGTTACCAGTACATGATCGATCTTAAGAAACAGCTGGGAAGGTTGGCTCACTTTTATACCTCTATGCATTTGTTTGTAATAGTTATGCTTTTTTTTTTTTACACCAAATCCTGTTTTATGCTAAATGCATCCACAATGGAATCTTCTGTTCTCTCAAACAGTCAAATTGCGATGTAAGCAATGTTTTTTTATTAATTGACAAGTGTATGTACATTTAGTTATTTCAATATTTAAACCCACCATTATTAACTTTTTCCATATTTCCTCCAGCTTTCCATCCACGTTCTCGAATAACAATCAGCCGGCTGGCAGCTCCTCCGCCAGCATCTCGGTTCCCACAGCACAGCCGGCCGCCTCACTGCCCGCTCCGCCGCCCAGCCAGACCTCACCCGCACTCAACGAGCTCCGCAGCACCTCAGGCACCCGCAAGGCTCGTGTGCTCTACGACTACGACGCTGCCAGCAGCAGTGAGCTCTCTCTACTCGCCGATGAGGTGGGCCTTCATCACGTCATTTCAGATTGGCATAAAATGAATTATAAGTCTTAACTGTCAAAAATTTCCATCAGGTGATCACCGTGAGCAGTGTGCCAGGCATGGACTCTGATTGGCTGATGGGGCAAAGGGGGAATCAGAAAGGCAAAGTGCCAATTACCTACTTGGAGCTGCTCAATTAAGGTCAGCGAGAAGTGCAAAAAAAAATTACATTGTAGATGTGATTTGACAAGAGTAACACTCCAGATGTGATCAGAGAAAGATCAGAGTTTAATGTAGCGCAAAGCAATATAAAAGTCTTCTACACTGCCATGTCCTGTTGTGTGAACGTCTCTTCTGCCATTCGAGGGGCGTCATAGTAGCCTTACAGTAACGAAAAGCAGTCCGAGATTGCAAACTATTCATCAGATTTATGTGCCAACTGATTTTTTTTACTGCTAAACTAATTGATTGTGCTATAATGTGCTATGAAGCTCTAATAAATATTATATGAACCTGGTTGGTGCGGTTTAAAGTGATCTTTCATTGTTTTTGTTTTTTTTTAGAAAATTCAATTCAAGTTTATTTGTACAGCTCTTTTCACGATACAAATCATTGCAAAGCAACTTTACAGCAAATTAAGTTTCTACAATATTTAGTGGTAGCTTATCAGTGGTGACTGTCAGTTAATGTACATATGGCAGAAATGTATGGAAAAATCAATTAAAGACGTAATCAAACAGACGATGAACACCATTAACAGCAATTATTATATGATGCAATCAAACTTATAGCAAAATGTGGTAGTTCTGTAAGTTGTTTCAGGGTTGGCATCATCTGAGGTCCTCTGCCACCCAGTGGTCAAAATTCATTTTTTTATCATTTTTTAATCATATTGTCTTGTTTCAAGGTCATAGACCAAGCTGCACACACTGGATGCTAATAAAAAAAAAAAAAAACAGTAACAGTGAACTGATATGCTGACCTGAATTTTGACCACTGGGTGGCAGTATTTTCAATTTGTGAAAATGTAAACACTGCAGCTAAAATCTACCAACATACCTCTTATTACTGGTGCAGTATGTTATGTCGCTGTAGTGGCACCAAACAGAACTGCAAAAATAGTGATAGTGTGTGGAAATGGTTTCCAAACACTCCCTGGACAAAAGCTGTGTTACTGTTAATTAAAAATAAAACTATTAAAACTATTAACTGAGCTAAAGCTGAAGAAATGGCAAGCGGAATGGGAAGAATGTCAAAATAAACTTTTTGAAATAAATTCTGTTGTAGGAACAAGATATATTTATTCTTTGAAATCTAGGCATGACCAAGTGGTGTATACAAGGTGTCGTATTGGACATGCTATATGTACATTTATTGATTGTTGAAGAAGCACCAAAATGTCAATATTGCGCGACTGACTTGACGGTGGAACATGTGCTTTTGGTCTGCCCAATACTTAATGTCATGAGATAAAGGTTATTATCAGGACAAACCCTTAAGGACTTGTTTTATAAGATGGACCCAGTAAAATTTGTACAATTTCTTTCAAAAGAAAATATAAAGAATCTTTTATAGAATTTTATGTACAAAACTTTGTTTTATAATTGCTTTATTTGATTTTTCTATTTTGTATTGTGTACTACTTTGTTGTATTTCTAATGTATAATCTTTGTTTGCCATGAAATAGCCTGTGAAGCTGATGTGGCAATAAACATAAATCAAGTCTGTTAAACCAAGAACTAAAGCGGAAATAATGAAAAATTGGCAACTAACTGAAAGTTTAAGTTGAAATAGTAAAATTACTAAAACAATAAAATGGAAAAAAACTATAAAATTACTTTTAAAAAGTTTTTAAAGGGATAGTTCATCCAAAAATGAGAATTCTGTCATTAATTGCACACCCTCATGTCGTTCCAAACCTGCAAGACCTTCGTTCATCTTTGGAACACAAATTACGATATTTTTGATGAAATCCAAGAGTTCTCAGACCCTCCATAGACAGCAACACAACTGCAGTGTTTCCAGGTCCAGAAATGTTGCAAGGACATCGGTAAAATAGTCCATGTGACATCAGGGGTTCAACCGTAATTTTACGAAGCTACGAGAATACTTCTTGTGTGCAAAGAAAACAAAAATAATGCACAAAAAGTTTGCGCACAAAAACTATTCTCGTAGCTTCATAAAATTATGGTTGAACCCCTGATGGAGGGTCAGAGAGCTCTGGGATTTCATCAAACATATCTTTAATATTAAAAATATCTTTATATAATTTATGTTCCGAAGATGACAGAAGGTCTTACGGGTTTGGAACGACATGAGGGTGAGTAATTAATGACAGAATTTTCATTTTTGGCTGAACTATCCCTTTAAAGGGATAGTTTAGCCAAAAATGAAAATTCAAAGATGAAAATCCTATTGAACACAAGAGAAGATATTTTGAAGAATGTTGGTAACCAAACACTAGCCATTGACCTCTCTAGTATGGGGGAAAAAATAATAGTATTTTTTTCCATTCTAAAGATGTCAATATCTACCGTCAACTGTTTAATTACCAGCATTCTTCAAAATATCTTCTTTTGTGTTCAACAGAAGAAACTCCTACAGGTTTGGAACAAGTGGAAGGCGAGGAAATGATAACAGGGTTCTGTTTAAATAAACTGAAAATATAAAATAAAAGCTATACTATTATATAAATTATAATAAAATAACACTGGTTGGGCTGCTCTTTGGGAAATACAAACTACAAACGTTTTACTTGCACATTAAGCTGGAATAGAAAGTCTTTCAACATTAAAAATATTAAACATCAGTTTTCCGTTCCCCAAATGTCAGATTCATAACACTTACAAATGCGTTTTATTAACATACTCTGTTCTGTGATCAAAGATAATCATACATATTTGACAGCTGTCAAACATAGTCTTTAATTTAATAGTACCATTATCAGAATGACAGAATATTGAGAATTTTATTTGGGTTGAAAATGTTGAGTTTCACAGCAAATTCATGCAACCCCCATCACAATATCGGGGTTAGGTTTGGAATGGCACTTCAAAGAGAAGTTCGTTACAGAGGAGTCATTAGGCAGCAGAATCAAATGAGCACATACATGAAACACTCATCTGAAACGGTGAGTACCGATGGGTCGTCGTCTACGTTTCATTTCAGAGGAGAAAGTAGGGAGGAGTTGATAGTTGCATACACAGACTGACATGATATCGACGGACTTCGAGTGACGGCCTCCAGGAAGATAATACAGTAATAAATCTCAACACGGTCTAATTTTATCTTGTGCGGAACCCTTTAAAACTTCAAACATCATCATGGGATACACAAAAGTATCAAATTACATACAAAAGCTAGTAGTTGGGCACTGTGGATAGCTGGCATACACTGAAAACTTGAAAATAAATTAACCAACATATAAAGAAGTCCTCTCTTCAAGCGGGGCTCTTTCGATGAAGCGTGTCCGTACGATGACTTGCAGCAGTAGTCGTGTTAGTGCCGGAAAGTGGAGCGGTTGAGCAGTATTAGCCGTCTTTTTCGACGTTAATAATAACAAAGCGGGAACGCCCTCCCACAAAGTTCCACAACGTCTGGGAGCGATGCCGTGATTGTAACCAACCCATAAAGTGCTTTCGCAATTGGACATTAAAAATAAACATGTTACACTGGGATAAAAATACAAGTTCAGGCACAACCGCGAATGTACCGAGTCTCTCATTTTTTGAACGGTGTCAAGCGTCCGATGTTGTGCCAGAAATTGGAGGTCTTGCGTTTGGGTTCGGCCAACATGATGACCTGCTGCTGGGGCAGGGAGGTGGGAAGCGTGGGGTGCTTCTGACGCAGCAGGAAGTCATAGTAGGGCCTGGTCACAGCTGCGGGAAAGAGGACATAAACAAAGGGTCAGGACCCGAGAGATTTCGGTCATTAGAGAACGGGACACAGATGTACACATGGGTTTAGTAGACGAGCGTGTTTTGGTCAGACCAGTTTAGAGTATGCTGATATTATTGAACGTAATGCTGTAAATGGGTTAAGTGTGTACTTATTAGGGAAGGATGGGTTGCCAGTGAATTACAGAAACTAGATCAGTTACTGTAAAAAAAAAAAAAAAAAAAAAGGCTGGGGTATGGGTACAGATTTTCTGATTCGATTCCATTTGATCATTCATATGAAAGTGATTCTCACCTCAGCTAATGCTGTACATCTTGTGCATTACAAAAAATCATGCCATTTATTTACCAGATACAATAACTGAATCATTCATGCTCTGTGTGAACACTTAAAATTGATTTTCTTATGCAAAACTGCTATTTTTATATTATTAAAATAATTCACATTAAAATAATGTAAAAATATGAACTCATATTTTAGTTAGAAACTCCCATAAAAGAGTGGCAAATTTTTAATGATTCTTAAAAACAACTGGCTCATAAGAGTCGTTTGAATCAGATTACATTTTTTAAAAGATTCATTTGTTTGTGGATTGGGCTACACTGGTTGCGCTGTAATTCTTTGATTCACTGAAAAGATACAATTAAAAAGAGTCATTTGTTTGTGAATAAAACTACATTGCATGTTGTTATTCACTACAAATAACTAGTTTTAAAGAGCCATTTGTTTGTGAATCACACTACACTGATTACTCTGTATGGTTCTAAGTCACTAAAAGAACCAAAAGGTTCATTAGTTAGCTAATTGGACTACATTAGTTACTTTGAATGTTGTTAATTCACTTAAAATATCTGGTATAAAAGAGTCTTTTGTTCATGAATATGTTCGTGAATCAGACTACACCAGACTACACCAGTCATGCTATTTGGAAAACTCAAAAAAAGCTGTAATTTCATCTTTTTATTTTATCATATTCAATTTAGCCTGCAAACTCTGGTAAATATTGATTCAAATATTGATCATGATTAATCAGAAAATCAATATTTTGACCCAGCCTCAGTTATATAAGCAGATAAGTCACACTAACACACTGTGGAATTACCCTGGACTACTCGATCGGCTCTCTACTTTGAGAGGACACCCAAGATATTGCCCTGCGCAGGACCCCAGGGGGCACCCTAACCCCCCGCCCCCGCCTACGCTGAGGGCCTTCAGGGAGGAGAGGTGAAGTTAAGGTGGCCCTGGGAGCCAGAGGTCCTGAAGGTTCAGAAAAACGTAGGCACTTGGAAGTTTTTGGGTGAAGAAGTGAAGGAGTTCTGAGTGCCAAAAGATGCTGTAACGCTAATGCTGTTTCAGGGCAGCGAGGTAATAATGAAACACAACACAAACATGGTCAAACACGTGCTTGTGAACAGATGAACAGTGACCACACATGACACAACTCATTCACTACACGCTAAACTGGAATGATTTCAGTCTCCACACTATATCCTGGATCTCCAGCATGTAATAATAACAGAAAAGACACAAGTCAACTTGACAAAACAGCTGAAATTCACCTTTGGGCTTTCCTGTTGGATGACTTTTAGATGCATTCAACATGGCCTGCTTCTTCTGGACCTCTGTGATCGTAAAACCTGTTTGGAGGACAAAACAAAAACATTAATACAATTAATCAACTGTGGGGAACAGACCAACACTTCTGTCATGTACAAACATTATATAAAACTAAACAGATCAGCAAATATGAATACATAACAGCTAACAGTTTGAATGTACATTAGTGATGGTTGCCTCAGGGTTACTATTGTTAACAAAGCTTAAGTACTAAAATAACTAACTGCTATAAATAAAAACAAAACCTGAAGTAAAACTAAAACTGAAATAAATAAAAAAAATCTAAATATATTATACCTATATAGTAATATTTTACAATAAGATATAAAAATGACTTAAAATGACTGAAATGTGAATAAAATTGAAAGGAAAACTGAAAATATAAAAATAAAATCACACACACATTATGTATATTAGGGATGCACGATATTATCGGACGGATATCGGAATTGGCCGATAATGGCTTTAAATGTACATATCGGCATCGGCCCGATATGAAAAATTATGCCGATATGTCTTGCCGATAGGAGGAATACCTTTACTCACATGTGCTCAGGGTGTGCTAGCGATTAGATCAGGTCAGCAGTGTGGCTCATTCTTGAAGCAAAGTTTTGCCTGAATGGTGATTGGATTACTGTTTTGGATGGCTGCATTTAAACTGAGAAAGCAAGTACAGAATGAGGAGTTCGGTAATAGCACGTGCAGCGGCAGCCTCCCCCGGGTCCTAATGCCCA
>NW_015649561.1:274324-294327 GCF_001515625.1 Sinocyclocheilus rhinocerous | reverse complement strand
TTCATTATTGTTTATTTAATTCTAACAAATAAGTTCTTGTTAAAAACTAACCAAAAGTAAAAATAATTTGCTTATAATTTCCACACAGGAGAGACTTAGTGTTTCCAAACAAAAGGAAATATATCGGTATCGACATCGGCTATCGGCCAAAATTAGTTGAAAAATATCGGCATATCGGATATCGGCAAAAATCCAATATCGTGCATCCCTAATTTTTATATATATATATATATATAAAAATTCTAAATATTAATAAAAACTATAGCTATAGCATATAAATAATATATCATTAATACTAAAATAACTCTGATTGCCAGAGTATCATAGGTTGTTGCTTACTGGCTTAATTTAAAAGAGCCCAAGCCTTTCTGGTCCCTAGATATGACTGAGGATGTAATTCTAGATGATTTTTGTTTTATCGCCTGATAGGTGGAAATTGTAAATTCAATCACCAAATGATTTCAAGTTGTCATGTACGTCCATTTTTGTTGATGGAGAACAAATGATGCAGGATGACTGAAAATAATCCATTTAAAGACTGTGGACAATAAAATCAATGCTTTTATTTGCGCTTCCAAGAGCCTGTTCACCTGTTTCGAGGTCGTGCTGGACCTGTTCCCGTTCATCCGCAAAGGCTCGCAGCCAGCGCTGCTTCTGCTCGGGTTTCTTGGCACACAGAAGGTGGACCTCCTCTCCCACAGGAGAACATAATTTCAAGGCATTCTTCACACTCACGTTAAAGTCCTTATCCTTCCCATCCTCCACATCCACCACTTGCATCTGATCCATGTCTAACCGACCCTTGTAGTACAGGATGTCCCTCCGAAGCAGATCCTGTGGTGCCAAGCAAGTAGAACAATCATATAAAATAACTACTTTAACTCACATAAAAACCATCTGCCATAAATGACAGTAATTCTGCTCTCACTGGCATGGTAAGCGACTGACCTTCTTACAGAAAACCAGTTGGTGGTCAAAGAGAAAGAACATTCGCTGCTGGCCTTTGCCCTGTGGCTGGGAGATCTTGGTCAGGTCTCCTGAGAAAATCAGATCAGAGCTTCTGCTCAAGATGTCTTCACCCTAATGAAGGGGAAAAGAGCCTGTGAGACCACACAGTTCTGGAGTGAATCAGTGTGTGAATATTATCCAAGATGCTCGTGTAATTTACCTCCCAGTCTTCTATGGAGCTTTGCCACTGAGCAATTTTGTCAATATTCTCCAGACGCCTCTTTCTCTCATTGATCAGTCGGGCCACATTCTTCATTGCATTTAAGGCAG
Organism: Sinocyclocheilus rhinocerous; assembly: GCF_001515625.1. NCBI lineage: Eukaryota > Metazoa > Chordata > Actinopteri > Cypriniformes > Cyprinidae > Sinocyclocheilus > Sinocyclocheilus rhinocerous. Next base: position 293,049 of record NW_015649561.1, on the reverse strand, counting down.
CTTCTACATCCTTATAATCTCTGAAAAGCAAAATATATGAGATTGGAAATGCCAATTAGTAAGATGTGAATCAAATCATTCAAAGCACTGATTCAGCAATTTGCCATCATCCATTAGTACTCATGAATTATAGATCTTTTTCCTTCAAGTTATTGCATTGAAATTTTTTATCTACTGGGCAGCAATGTCCATCTGGACCAAATATTTTGAAAAAGCAGCTTTGCCATCACAGGAATAAATTACATTAAAAAAAAGAATATATTTTAAAAAGTAGTTTATTCCTGTGATGGCAAAGCTAAATTTTCGGGAGTCTTCAGTGTCACATGATCCTTCAGAAACCATTTTAACATGCTTATCTGGTGATCAAGAAACATTTCTTATTACATTTTCTTATTTCTTATACAGTCTTCATTTCTTGTATATTATTTCAGGACGAATAGACAGTTAAAAAAACAGCATTTCATTTAAAGACAATGAAAAATAAATCTTTTGTACTTTTTACTTTTCGATTGGCTGAATAAAAAGTATTCATTTCTTTAAAAAAGACTTCTGAGTCTTTTGAACACTAGTATATGTATCTGTATTTTTATTTAACATATGATGACACTTGATTATCACTGATGCTCAACCAAGTGAAATATCACCAATTATATTCATAAAGTGTGGGGGGAAAGTGTTTAATTTCTTAATTACAGACATGCATATATGCCATACGTTTCGATGCAGTTATTTTGTTGCAAGTGACTGAGTGAAGAACACTGCAGCACAAATCTGCCTCTCTAGATATGGAGATTTTTAAAGTGTCATCTACACAAATAATTCACATTTTATTTATATATCTTTATTTAAAAGAGAGCTAAATGTGCTCATATGTGACCCTGGACCACAAAAGCAGTCTTAAGTCGCTGGGGTATATTTGTAGCAATAGCCAAAAATACATTGTATGGGTCAAAATTTTTGATTTTTCTTTTATGCCAAAAATCATTAGAATATTAAGTAAAGATCATGTTCCATGAAGATATTTTGTAAATTTCCTACTGTAAATATATTAAAACTTTTGATTAGTACAATGCTTTGCTAAGAACTTCATTTGGACAACTTTAAAGGCGATTTTCTCAATATTTCGATTTTTTTTAGATTTTCAAATAGTTGTATCTTGGCCAAATATTGTCCTATCCTAACCATACATCAATGGAAAGCTTATTTATTCAGCTTTCAGATGATGTATAAATCTCAATTTCGAAAAATTGACCCTTATGACTTGTGATGGTTTTGTGGTCCAGGGTCACAAATGTGCTTAATTTCAAGATCTCTATTAAATAGTCAAAATGTCAAAATGCTTGACAAAAAATCATTTATATCTTATAGCTAAATCACACATCAATGCGGACATACAGTCAACTCTCAGAAAAACAGGGGAAAAGTTGGTACCCTTTCAAAAGGTAAACCTTTATATTAGTATCTTTTGAATGGGTACCCAATTACAGCATGAGCGTGTAGTAAATGTGTAACAGCAGGCAGTTGTGTAGACCTCATTACCTGTGCTGTGGGTTGGTGTACTTCAGCAGTTCAGCCAGCTGCAGAGGATACTTGCAGATCTTCTGAACAGGAGTAAGCAGGAATCCATCCAAGGAAATGTCGATCATCTTCTGGAGCAGGCGACAGGCCTCAAAGAAGAACACATACTTCTTGATCTTCATCAGTTTGGAGAGCTGCACGCAGGCATTGGGGTGGTTGTTGCAATATTCAGAGTAGATCTGAAAGTTTGTTTGCTGGATGGAAAAGAAGTGAAGAGAACAGAATAAAAATCCAAACCTAAAAACTGCATCCTACATCACCGCCTACATGGAAGTCAGCTTACATGCTCTAAGAAGCAGGAGCCAATCTCGCTGAGGTGAGGATGGTCTTTGTTGAATTTCTTCTCCAAGGCTTTGAGAAACTTCTTCTGGAAACGGTAGAGCTCATCGATGTTCCCAAAGATAGTGCGCAGTTGCTCCTCAGTAAACATATCTGTCCTCTTCCGACACTGTTTTATATAGCCCTGGAAGCCAAAGTGATAAGTCAAAGGTTTAATGCTATAGCAAAGCTAGTTGGATTATGGAGCAGCTGATATGAATCAGGTCATTCTCTCAGCATGTAAACAGAGAGCCGAGTGACTCTATAGACATTGTAATGCTCTGAAACAAGATCCACATGCTGAAGTAGAACCGATTGATCAGAGCCATGTGGCAAACTGACCTCACAGATGTCCTTCAGGTGTTTGATGTAATCCCTCTCTGTGCTCATGATCTCATTGATGACGTTGGCTCTCATCTGCTCCTTGCAGGGCAGACCGGGCCCTAAGGGGTCCCCCATGCTGGCCCCACCCCCCTCCGAGGCCCCGTCCAGATGGGCTAAGTATTCCTCCATGGGCTCATCTTGGTTCACCCGTAACTACCAATAACAAATAGGTTAATACCGTCAGGATTTACTAAAGACAGTGAAAAATTAGCGATGAAAAGGTACTGACAGTTATTTTTGCGGATGACCTTACTGCATATACATTTGCAGGTTCAAAATTTATGGGAGGAGAGTATTTGAATAAATCATGCAATGCGATTTAGGTCTGCAGTAGTCAATTTACTGGTATTTGTGCAATTATTTAACACGCCAGAAAAGCATGTCTTAACCCATTTTGTGCTTAAAATGTGCAAGTTATTGCAGATCTCTTGGTTGATTGCGTTGGTCATTATGGAAATGATCTGACTGCGTCTGTGTTCTTTAATTTCCACATTGTCATCAGATCACCTAGAGAATTTTCCACTCCCGTCGGCGCTCTTATGGGATTGCGGTCTCAAGCATGTAAATCTGGTCCTAAATGTTCACTGTGCAGTGGCTTTTACCAGTGTACTTGGCAAAAAGAACACTGGTGCACTGATGACCCCTCATTCTAGCTTAATGTAATATAGTGATGACATAATGTGACAGTAATCCAATTTTTTGTTATGAGCGGGAAATCTGGTCTCCTTTACCCGAACAAAGCTGGCGGGGAACCAGCCCTCGCTATCCAGCACCCGGCCCCACCACCACTCCTTGTTTGTGGCGTCCACTACTTCGATGACGTCTCCAGCTTTGAAGCCCAGCTCCTGGTCGTCCATGGTGACGTGGTCCCATAGAGCCTCCGCGCACACGCTGCCATCACTGATCAGCTATTGAGACACAAGATGAAGGCAAAACAGAATGGCAAAACATTGCCTGTATAATGTAACTGATCATATTAAAGCAGAAACTACTTTAAAGGGGTCATATGATGCGATTTCAAGTTTTCCTTTCTCTTTGGGGTGTTACAAGCTGATTGTGCATAGATAAGATCCCTGAAGTTGCAAAGACTAAAGTCTCAAATCCTGTCGGAAGGAGGGACTTTGTAGAAAACGAAGCGTTTGAGAGAGGCGGGGCATAGAGGACCTACAATAATGTACAGTATTTTAAAAAGAATGTGTTTTTTGAACATTAAAGCATGTCAACATATTCTGTTACACCAAATACACAAAATAATGTCAACATCATATGACCCCTTTAACATGAGTACAATAGCAAATATGTATGTAAATGAAAAGTAATAAGCCTTTAATCACGGTTGCATTTCATTGCATTGCTTAATTTCATTTATGTGACTAGTATATGGAAATTCTTACACTTGTTTGTTCTTGCTGTTTAATACACATTGTACAGCAACATGCCGTTTACATTGGAGCTGAGAAATATATTGAATATTTACAATTTATTTTGCAGGTGTTAAAATATACAACACTATTGTGAGGGTTTTAATGCATTTTTTATTTGAAGTTTTGCATGACATATGTAATAGATTCTCTAAATTAATTTCAAGTAGCAAAAATGAATACAAAAGTCAGATCAAACTATCTGTCAATGCATAAATTAATCGCATCCAAAATAAAAGCTTTTGTTTACATAATCTATGTATGTGTACTGTGTATATTTATTATGTATATATAAATACACACACATACACTATATATTTCGAAAATATTTACATGTATATACATTTATATATTTATATTCTTATATTTTATATTATATATAAATATATTTAATATATAAACAACATATTTTTCTTAAATATATACATGCATGTGTTTGTATTTATACATAATAAATATACACAGTATACACACATATATAATGTAAACAAAAACTTTTATTTTGGATGCGATTAATTGCGATTAATCGTTTGACAGCACTAATAAATTCAAAACTCAACTGTTTGTTAACACAATAATCACTCAGCAATGCTCATCTAGAGTATTAAAATGCTTTAGTAAAAATATATATAGTTAAATATAGCTAATTATTACTTCATTATATTTGTGCAAATAAATGGAAGTAATTATTCTTCCATTTGTTGATGTAGTGTGTGTTGATTTTTCAATTTATTGTTTTAAGTTCACCTAAGTTAAATGTTCTGTAATTGTTAATACATGATAAATAAAAACAATGTGATAATGTGAAGTTTTAGGCCTGGTTTTCAATTATACTATAATGTTGGATGGCTATAATTACTCATCATATATATATATATATATATGCTATTTAAAGGATGAATTTTTGCCTTACTACGCTGCTAAAAAAAAATTATAATAAATACTTTATTTTTTAAATACTTTGTAACAACACAGAGCATTCAATTTCACTGCCTGTTTTAGTATCTCAATGGCATAATGTGTTATCATGCAATGATATACAACCCTTCATTCTGTGCACTTAACCAAAACCAAAATGCAATGTATCACTGGAGAAAGAATTACCAAATTAAGGCTTTTCTGTCTGCAGTCTGCTTTTTCCCTGAGTGGTCATTTTAAGTTTCCGCTTTCTGCTTGCAAGGATTGATTTAGCAAAGTAAACAAAAAGCGGGGTAATATATTGCCACACTGTTCAGCTTGGCTACAGAGAAAATGAAGTGAAATCCTGGCAAGCTTAACAGCCTCCATCAAACCATCTCTGCTGCACAGCTAAACGTGATCTAACAGTGCTGATGTAATAATCACACTCTGTTCTCTGTCCATACTTTGTGCTCACAGCACCGATGGACTCAAAGGCTGAATATACACCCCCTGAATCCAGAGCTCAGCATTCTCATCACCACAGCTGTGCCTATGTACCCTGTTGCCTAGCGACACACCCACATACTTTCCCATGTGCCTCCTCTTCACGGCCTGTGAGTTACCGCTTCTTGGTTTGTTCAAAGATGATCAGAAACAGCCTCTGCACATATTGTACAAACATACAAAAAACTAATGAAAATTATGAATGATCATGAATGAACAAGGTTTTTAAAACTAGTCTGGATATTCTAGTATCCAAATATTTCCAGAATACCATTTTTGCTGAGCCAAACCATGCAAAGTTCATTGGTTGATTTTCCAATTTGTTTCCTTCTGGATTTTTATTCCTCACACCATGCTGCTCTACTAAACTATAACCCCACTATAACCATGTCAAGCTCACCAGTGTGACCTCTTTTTTTTTTGCTCACCAGTGAAAGGACTGCGCAGATCCCTCTGGGACAAAGTCTGGCATAAAAGAAAGCCTCACATGGGCCAAAACACCATGTTTATTGTGCTCGCTAGTCAGAATCAAAGCATATAGATCCATAAGTTGACAGTTACACAACAAAACAAGCACAGTCATTCAAAGGCTCCCACACATAAACACCCAAACCTACCTACAGAAGCAGACAAAACGTCTAAAGATGCCCTCAGATGACTTCAAAGATGAAATCAAAGCCTGACCCCTAGAAGCCACTCAAAAGAGTGGTTACGGTTTGGTAAATAATTAACACGCTGCCGTCCCAGCATATTACTTCTGGCTGAACGCCGCCAACCTCACACACAGTCACACCCATTCCTGTTACCTGCACTGTGATGTCTGCATCCTGAAAACCCATCCACGAGTGAGCGAGAGGGACCAACTTTCCCTCCTCCTCCTCCTTGTCCTCCTTGTCTTCCTCTCCACCCCTCCCCTCGCTCTTTCTCCTCACTTCGGCTGCGCCCTACTGAAAGGCCAGCAGGAACATCAGCACTACGTTGATGATGACCAGCAACATCATGATGACGAACACCACCAACTTCTGGGCCTCCGGGCTGAGGTTGCACCGCAACAGGAAGTGAGCCATGCCCTGCCGAGACGTCGTTCGCTGGCCTCCACGAGCCATGGTGGCGGAAACCCCCTCGCCTAGAGGTCTGTGCGCAAACACTCGGCACACGGTTTGCCGGCAGGATCCGCTCAGTGTTCTTGGTGAAACGTGAGGGGGAGGGGGAAGAGCCTCCACGTCCACAGTTACCTGCTCACTTTCTTTCCGTTCCCTTCTCGTTCTTTCTCTCTTTCTCTTTCTCTTTCTCTCGCATGCGTGCTATCTTCCTCCTCCTCGTCCCTCACTCCCCTCGGATCTTTCCCCGCGCACTGCTGATGTCAGGAGCAGGGGTGGATGTGTCTCTCTGCCTCCATGTATTCTTCTCCTTCTGTGCTATTTTGTGCCCGTTCCTGTCTGTTTTTCTCCTTCTATGCTCACCTTCGCTGCCTCCCCCTCGTTCCCGTCCCTCGTCCTTCTGCTCTGCTTAAACACACGGCCGTGCTAATTCCCTTGGATCTGATTAACGCACTTGAAATACCTTCTCTTTTCACCGTCTCTTTTGCAAAACGCAAAGCTGAGGGGCGGAAATGGTTGCTGCATCTGTGCTTAGCGGCTCTAGCAAAAACCATCCATCCATCTCCCTGAATTGACTGTTTTTGCTCCTGTTTTTTTTCCTCTCATCCTTCCCAGCCAATCGGCTGGCGGTGCTGTGAAGCGTATCCAGGATACCAGAGTAGCGGAGGCCGGCCTTAGCGGCAGCAGGAGGGAGGCGGCGTTGGGGGAAAGGATGCGAGAGAATGCAGCACAATACATCCTTTCTATCCTGGCGCTTCTCCATTGGCCGAGCCGGCCGCCCGTTAGCCGCACTTCCCGTGTAAAAGTGAGCACATCCTGCTCGTCTTCTCGGGGCAGTGCTACGGTGACGGTAATACTGCTGGAGATATTAATTAAAGACTGCATGAGGTGCCGAACACCTCTTGAGCTTTCATTTCCTGACCAGGTCCGGTGTCAGTGAGGTAGGATTAACGCAGTCATCCTCACTCGTCTCGTTCCCGTGCATCAATTTGTGCACAGCTAATGGGATTAGTGAAGGCCTCTGATTCCACTAACCTGCTGTTCTCTCTCTCTCTCGGCCACAGAGCCCCATCCCCAGCGTCACAGTGTCACACAGCACGATACTTCCTTTTAAATCAAGAGCTGTGCCTTTTTGACACACACACACAAGCAAAATAATCACTCACTCTCCCCAACACTGAAACAAGCTGTTCCCCCCATCACAAGAAATTAACACTAAAACTAGATTTTTATATTTTCAGTGGAAAATATATTTCTATCATGACAACTCTCGGATGATTTTAGCATGGTAATGGATATGACAATGTTACTGTATTTGGTCTTGGCAGAATAGATCTGCTATGCTGCTGTTGTTGTTGTAGATTATTGCTGCTGCAAAGCAAACACAAGAACTTGCTACTGCCAATACATACGCCAATACGGTGCTGTGAGTATTTAAGACTGCTGCTGCACAAGTAGCATCATAATAACCTGTAGCAGATCTATACAGGTGCAGCTGGGGAGGTGGAGGGTTTCAGAGGAACTCTGAAGGTCCATGCGCTGCGAACTGCTCTAGTGAACACTAATCAGCCATTTAAATGTAAAGCAGTAAGATCACTGGCTACGTACGCAACATGAACCAATCAACTTGTGCCAAGCAGTAAAGCTTTTTGAATACCATCAATCCGCATTAACGACCCATCAGCCTGTGCCATCTAGAGCTTCATGACAGAACTTGCCATTTCACTGAGAGTTGTGCCTACAGTATGTAAAACTTTGTTGCAGATTGCTACTATGCAGTACCTAAGGTGTTCTAAATGGTTTTTAATGTGTTGCTATGCCATTGATAAGGTGTTCTGGGTGGCAATCAGTATTTTTGTCTTGTTTTTTAGTAAAAATATTCTTAAATATCTTTGAAACAATATAAACGTGAAGCAAAATAAGTGCAAAACAAGATAATGGTTTGAAAAAAAAATTATTATTTCTCTTTTCTGAAGCTTATTGTTTTTTTCAGTCAGCATGAAATGGAAAATCATTTCATTTCGATCAACTGTATTTTCAAAATGCATTTTATTGATTTAACTGCGAACATTTCATCTGTGCATGTGTTTTATTTTGTACAATTTTTCGACCTTGCTATGTTTTAGTCAAAATGCCATAACTGGATCTTTCCTGTATGGGACATATATCGGACTCTCCAGTCATTTAGTCCACATAAACTCCCATTCTTACAACCGGCTGCAAGTTTCCATTTATATCTGCCTCCATCCAGTCAACAAACAATGGATAGAGCCAAGTCTATTATAATCCATTTTACTCAGATGTATATCACACTACAGAAGAAAAGGTCTGTTGCTACTTCCGATTTATTAACTACATTTATTTTGGTTTATGCTTAAAACAATGAAAATGTTAGATATTTTTTATTTTAAAAAATACTATATATATATAACAGTAACAAACCAATAACAACGACTTTTGCGGCTTATTACTAGTTAATAAGGTAGTTGTTAAGTTTGGTTATTGGGTAGGATTATGGATGTAGAATATTGTCATGCAGAACATGTGCTTTATAAGCACTAATTAACAGCCAATATGTTAATAATAAGCATGCTAATAAGCAACTAATCAACTGTATTTTCAAAATGCATTTTATTGATTTAACTGCGAACATTTCATCTGTGCATGTGTTTTATTTTGTACAATTTTTCGACCTTGCTATGTTTTAGTCAAAATGCCATAACTGGATCTTTCCTGTATGGGACATATATCGGACTCTCCAGTCATTTAGTCCACATAAACTCCCATTCTTACAACCGGCTGCAAGTTTCCATTTATATCTGCCTCCATCCAGTCAACAAACAATGGATAGAGCCAAGTCTATTATAATCCATTTTACTCAGATGTATATCACACTACAGAAGAAAAGGTCTGTTGCTACTTCCGATTTATTAACTACATTTATTTTGGTTTATGCTTAAAACAATGAAAATGTTAGATATTTTTTATTTTAAAAAATACTATATATATATAACAGTAACAAACCAATAACAACGACTTTTGCGGCTTATTACTAGTTAATAAGGTAGTTGTTAAGTTTGGTTATTGGGTAGGATTATGGATGTAGAATATTGTCATGCAGAACATGTGCTTTATAAGCACTAATTAACAGCCAATATGTTAATAATAAGCATGCTAATAAGCAACTAGTTAATAGTGAGAATTGGTCCCTATACTAAAGTGTTACCATATATGTTTTGCAGTAAACTAGGCTACTGTGGGTGTTTGCTTAGTGGCCTAAATCTCTACTGGTGTTTTTCCTCCAAAACTGGTACTGAATCTGAAGGAAACTATTATTTCAGGCTGGAAAAACTGACTAAACACCGACCCTAAGAGCTTGCTGGTTTCGAACCAGGAACTGCTGAGGGGTTATATTCTGGTGGCTAAATATGCCTCAGGTCCCTTCTATAATGCAAACTTAGATCTCCAGGTGAAAATGATAATGACCATGATTCGAGGTACTGTATCAGTCATGTCTGTAGCACGAACAGTGCAGGACGAGTTACACACTAAATTTTAATACTAGTGGTTCTTCAAATGTCTGAGCAATAGTAACAGTGATGCCTGACTTAGCTCCCTATTAAAACAATGACACTTTCATTTTGCCTGTTTATTATTTACTGGATACTATACCAGGACAGAAGGGCTAAAAACAATAACAACAGCATCAGCACAGGGCTTCTGTGCAGCTCAGTGCACACCAAAGCTCCCAGAGGCCCGGCTGTTGATTAGATTTTTCTGCTGTTTCTAACTAAAATGCTGAATGGAGTTACTGAGCAGCATTCGAAAATGATGCCAAACAGTCATAAATCAAACTCCAACACTCTGCATATTCTCTGAAATTCTTTGTAGATAACAGCATCTTCCTACATCACGGATTCATATTCAGTCATGCTGAAGATGATGGGAGAAGTACAGTGGCAGCAGGTCATTCTGCTGGTCTCAGGCCTCAGGAGAGGAACAGATGGGTAGTAGACTATTAAAAAACAGTGACTGAATTCCAACATGTTTAAACACTGAATCAAGAGCACAGTTACATACTATACTACAGTGGTGCTTTGAAAGCCTGTCTGTAACCAGTTATCTTCATACAAAAACACAGTTTGTTTTGGCACTGTAAGGCCTTGGGTTTCAAACACAGATGCAAACGGACATGCTTCTATGAATGTCTTGCCACTGACAGAGAAACAAGCACAATCTGTGAACACAAACAGTAACACATAGACAGCCTGTATGCTCTACCTCATTTATGGCCAGCTGTTCTCCTCCTCCTCCTGGGTGTCCGAATCGGTTGGAGGAGCTGCGAAACTCATTGTACAGGTCATCTTCACTCCCCACCTCATCCGCAAGGCCAGACTTATCCTGCGGTCCATCAGTTATCACCAAGGCTGGAAAGTAAAGCACAAAACTGTCAGTACTGCAACATTTGGGGTCTACTTCAAATGCATATTCAACTTAGTTTTGCAATAATATTGTGTTTGTTAATATGGCAAACTGAAAGTATTTAAAAGATACAAAAAGGTTTATAAATTCTCCGTTTGGATCACAATAAAATTGTCATTTTGTATTTTGCAACACTTAAGCAGTATATGATATATTTACAGTGTTTAAAAGTAGAATAAGTCATTTTTGTTTATGTTTTGCTGGCCAATATGACAGTGGTCTTAGAGTGAAGTAATGGCCTATGACTGAACCAAATGTCTTAAAAAAAATACCTTGAATGCAATAGTATTTGACTGGTCATGTGATCTCAAAATGGTGCCTTCTCTGATTATGTGACCCACTCTATGTGGAATAAAATGGCTTTTTCTAGGCCAGGTTGGACCCACAGGAGGCCACAAGGGGGTGCTAGGGGGTCCATAGAAAATAAAATCAAATGAAATGAAATATGAAATATGGTAACATAAAAAAAAATTTTTTTACTGTTTCATTCTGCTTTCTAAAAACTGGTTGAACTATTTAACTATACTCTACTAGTGGGTTGGAAAAAGATACATGGTCAGCTGAACACAAAGTAAATATTTAGCAGATATAATTATTTGTTTACTAATTATTTAAGCAAACAATGTGTGTATTTATAATATTACAAATATGTAATGCATTTAAGGAAAGGGGTCTCTCCTGAGGCTATCGTCATATTTGGGGGTCTTTGGTATAACTAACAATAAAACAACCTGCTCTGTGACCCTGATATGATCATTTTAAACATGTTAGATGTACTATTCATTAGTTCAAGAACAAAATTTTAAGTATGCAGATTTACTGTATTTTTTTTTTTTTCAAAGCTCCAAAAATTAGCATGACCTCCACTTGTATGGCCACACTTGATAAGAGCATTAATCCACTAATTAACAGTTGGAATATTTGATTAGCTGCATCTTATTAACAGTTGGCTGATACATACTGAGAGAAGATGGCTCACACACCACAAAGATCAACATATCATCACACTGAATGGCCAAACCTGTGACATGCGGTTGCACACTATGTAAACAAGTGTTTGCATCTCTCGTTTCTTGCAGCACTTCGAGCACTATTCTAAAGACACATCTTTAGACCTTGCATTCTTTTTTAATCCACTATCCAGTGTCACGCATAAACATCTGTCCTATAGTTCGTTGTCCCTTTAAAAATGCTTTACGGTCAAGCTAGATTTGTGTCTTTTGTAGCAACAATAGCTTGAAGCTAAATCTGTACTGTCCCAGTAACAGTACATCCAAAAACATGACAAACAAGAAAACCAATAATGAAGAGCATCATGTGACTCGTTTAATAAAAACTAAATACTGTTCTTTGACATCCTCTGATTCACTTCTACTGAGTATTTTGCTAAAAATTTATTTTAGAAAGTAACCAAAGCACTTGTCACCAGAACTGTAAACAGGTCTAGCATCAAAACAAAGCTTTCTTAACAAACCAGTGGTTTTAAGATTGTTAGCAGACACTCAAGGGAACCATAACAACAAGCTTGCAGTTAGCGTTTCCTTTCACTTTTGAGCCAACAGTGTGACCAAAATGCTCCAGTAAAACTCTGGTGAGATGTTTATTGGCTCCACAGTGGTACATTAATGTGCCCTTTCATGCGTTTGCTGTTTGAAACACTGGGAACACTCTCTGCTGCTATAGCTGGCTGGCTTCTGGATCGCTATTATTTATTAGTATGCAGTAAACCAGTGAGGAAGAGCAGACCTGGCCAAGCATCTCTCTTCCTGTCTCATTCATAATAAATGGATGGGAGAGAAATTTACACCCTCTGAAAGATCCATTGTTCTGGTGAAGCATGAGAGGACGGTCCGTGAAATCAGGGTAAATGGGAATACTGCTTTAAATCTTGAAAATGTAATAGAGAATGTAATTGGCATTGAAACTGTGGTAAGAGTGGCTTCATGTCAAAACTGTTGAAATGGATTTTTGGGGAAAAACAACCCTAAAAACACAGCAGATTTGCAGTCATTACAACAAAAGCTGTCTGTACGTGTGAAAATTCATCTGGTAATCCTGTTATGATCTTTTATGTAGGTTAATTGTGGTGCCGTGGATTGATTAGCGAGACAGACAAGCGCATCAAATCGTCCTGATTTGTTTATAGGCTGTTAAGTGTGGCTCAAAGCATAGAGCAACGCGACATCACATGTCAGCAGAGTTCAGCATTTCCACAGCCACATGGGCTGATGATATCAAATATAGTTCACTCAGAGCCCGAAGTCAGACGGTCACAGTGGGGTAACCCAAACAATCCTGTCTAGGACAGCCCCCATAAATGCGTTCATGTGCAACAAGAGAATGTTTTGATTGTAATATTGCCTTTGGATTTAAAACAGAACAGAACAGGGTTTGGGTTTTGTTTTCAAGCATTTGGAGGATGTTGTTGCACAGATCTGAAGGAGGTATTAGATGGAGAATCAGTGAGGAGACTTTGAAATCTTATGTACTGCATAAACATGAGACTTTCTCAATACAAACTGATGCCAATACTTGACATTTTTAGAACTTAAAAGCCTTATTTGTATAAATGTATATTGCTGGATGCAGTTAAATAAATATTCTGGATTCAGTACATGTTAAGCTCAATCAACAGCATTTGTGGAATAATGTTGATAGCCACAAAAAATGTATTTTGAATTATCCCTCCTTTTCTTAAAAAAAAAAAAATCTGGGATAAAGTGAAGCACAATGGAAGTAAATGGGGCCAATCCATTAAAATACACACTATTTTAAAAGTATAGCTACAATATTTGTGTTAATTAAGAGTTTAGTGTGAAAAAATCATATACAACCCTTTTCTGTGACAAAATATCCCATTTAAAATGACAACATAATGCATAAAACTTTAAAAGGACTGTAAAATGATTAGGTAAACAGATTTATATTCCAAATAATACATTTTAACAATGTAATGTATTGTATTCCATTGTAAATATCTTACCATCACCTTGATTTTTTTAAGAAAACAAAAGACATGTCTAAATAATTTTTTTTTGTATTAATCAATAAAGTGAAGCACAATGGAAGTAAATGGGGCCAATCCATTAAAATACACACTATTTTAAAAGTATAGCTACAATATTTGTGTTAATTAAGAGTTTAGTGTGAAAAAATCATATACAACCCTTTTCTGTGACAAAATATCCCATTTAAAATGACAACATAATGCATAAAACTTTAAAAGGACTGTAAAATGATTAGGTAAACAGATTTATAGTCCAAATAATACATTTTAACAATGTAATGTATTGTATTCCATTGTAAATATCTTACCATCACCTTGATTTTTTTAAGAAAACAAAAGACATGTCTAAATAATTTTTTTTTTGTATTAATCAACACAAGGCTATAAATGCTGTCTATTGAGGATAACTTGTTTTGAACCTGAAATATACCTGTAATAAAACACTGCTCTTTGAGTACAGTATAAAAAACTCTAGTATGTAGTCTAGAATCAGTCCCTGAAAAGCACAAAGACTGTAACCATCCACGCACCTGCGTGTTAACTCGTGCATGTTTTATCCAGTTTACCATGTTAAGGCCCCATGCATGAACACACACAAACATATATATCTTTATGTGTGATTCATGATCTACTGAGGGTAATATAAGGAGTTGATCAAATAGGCAGGACTGTGAATGCGCACTGACCTGCTTCCTTATCCAACCCTAAAAACACAGCAGATTTGCAGTCATTACAACAAAAGCTGTCTGTACGTGTGAAAATTCATCTGGTAATCCTGTTATGATCTTTTATGTAGGTTAATTGTGGTGCCGTGGATTGATTAGCGAGACAGACAAGCGCATCAAATCGTCCTGATTTGTTTATAGGCTGTTAAGTGTGGCTCAAAGCATAGAGCAACGCGACATCACATGTCAGCAGAGTTCAGCATTTCCAGGGCCACATGGGCTGATGATATCAAATATAGTTCACTCAGAGTCTGAAGTCAGACGGTCACAGTGGGGTAACCCAAACAATCCTGTCTAGGACAGCCCCCATAAATGCGTTCATGTGCAACAAGAGAATGTTTTGATTGTAATATTGCCTTTGGATTTAAAACAGAACAGAACAGGGTTTGGGTTTTGTTTTCAAGCATTTGGAGGATGTTGTTGCACAGATCTGAAGGAGGTATTAGATGGAGAATCAGTGAGGAGACTTTGAAATCTTATGTACTGCATAAACATGAGACTTTCTCAATACAAACTGATGCCAATACTTGACATTTTTAGAACTTAAAAGCCTTATTTGTATAAATGTATATTGCTGGATGCAGTTAAATAAATATTCTGGATTCAGTACATGTTAAGCTCAATCAACAGCATTTGTGGAATAATGTTGATAGCCACAAAAAATGTATTTTGAATTATCCCTCCTTTTCTTAAAAAAAAAAAAATCTGGGATAAAGTGAAGCACAATGGAAGTAAATGGGGCCAATCCATTAAAATACACACTATTTTAAAAGTATAGCTACAATATTTGTGTTAATTAAGAGTTTAGTGTGAAAAAATCATATACAACCCTTTTCTGTGACAAAATATCCCATTTAAAATGACAACATAATGCATAAAACTTTAAAAGGACTGTAAAATGATTAGGTAAACAGATTTATAGTCCAAATAATACATTTTAACAATGTAATGTATTGTATTCCATTGTAAATATCTTACCATCACCTTGATTTTTTTAAGAAAACAAAAGACATGTCTAAATAATTTTTTTTTTGTATTAATCAACACAAGGCTATAAATGCTGTCTATTGAGGATAACTTGTTTTGAACCTGAAATATACCTGTAATAAAACACTGCTCTTTGAGTACAGTATAAAAAACTCTAGTATGTAGTCTAGAATCAGTCCCTGAAAAGCACAAAGACTGTAACCATCCACGCACCTGCGTGTTAACTCGTGCATGTTTTATCCAGTTTACCATGTTAAGGCCCCATGCATGAACACACACAAACATATATATCTTTATGTGTGATTCATGATCTACTGAGGGTAATATAAGGAGTTGATCAAATAGGCAGGACTGTGAATGCGCACTGACCTGCTTCCTTATAAGTCCACATCCTCAGATATAGTCACCCGACCACACAAATTCACCTCTGAGCCATGCACACGAAGACTTACACTCAGCCTAATCCACGTGCGCTTTAAAGATTAAGACCTAGTTCTAAAATGACACTAACTTCCATTATATCGGTCAACAAAACCTATGAAGTACATAAGTTAGCGGCAAACACAGAAGAACTAACATAAAAGATTAAGAGAAGATAGGAAACACATCAGAAAAGTCCCTTAGTCTTACTTATCTGTCAAGTCAAGTCTCAAATCCATTTAGCTAATAATGTTCATAATGCTGTAGATTAGTTTTACAAACCCCGTTGCAGCAGAATTCATTTGTATTATTTAGATATACTTTATTTATTTCCTTGTCAAAAATTACAATACTTTCATTATCCACTAAGTCAACAAGAGAGGGGTCATTCACCTCCAAAAAAAAAAAAAACACTCAACAACTTACAGGCAAGTTTTTTACTTTCTGTAATTGACCCAATACCTGCATTTAGAGGAGAGGTTTGCTCTTAGAATAAAAGCAGCCATACTGATGGATGATAAATGTATAATGTACATTATGGCCCTGTCCCAAATGGCTCACTTTATGTGGAGTTGTGGTCTTGTAACCTTTGCTCATGCCCATCTGCAAAGTCCAACAATACCGCAGGGTGTCCCATTAAAGTGCCCCTATTATGGATTTTTGAAAATTACCTTTCATGCAGGGTGTAACACAGCTCTACGTGAATGAAAACATCCTGCAAAGTTTTAAATCTGAAAGTGCACCGTGTATAAAGTTAGTGTCTCTCAAAAGAAAGAGTCGACTCTGAATCATTGAAACGAGTCATTTTTAAAACGAATCCCAAGCCGTTTCAACCTTTCATGCAGTGTGTAACACAGCTCTAAGTGAATGAAAACATCCTGCAAAGTTTTAAATCTGAAAGTGCACCGTGTATAAAGTTAGTATCTCTCACAAGAAAGAGTCGACTCTGAATCATTGAAACGAGTCGTTTTTAAAACGAATCCCAAGCCGTTTAATGTTGACGTCAACATGAAACAGCATATTGCCCGCCCCCTTGTTGGTCTTTTCGCGTTGGTCGGAATGGAAATGTTAATTCTTTCTTTGCCACTAGGTGCCGCTTTTGGAGCGGTAGAATAGCGGTTTCCCCGGTAACGCTGTACACAAAGCAGCACTGCACTCACAAATGCTGCTTTATCAGGCATTATGAAATGAAAATGAGACCAATCAGACCAATCACCGCAGATTAACGTCACGAAGGAGGGGTTTGGAAAAATGAATCGTTAAACGAACCGTTTGGGTGTCGTTGAGCAAATAAGGTAAAAATAAATGCATATTTTAAGACAATGAAAGTGTTTTTTGACCTTGCATGCATGTCAACCTGTTGTTGGGGACTCCCAAAACCAAAATATGAACCTTTCATTACCCATAATAGGGGCACTTTAATGGTTTTATGGTTCAAATGGTTTGCTCACGAGCGCCCCCTTTGTGGCCATAATGCAATGTCCACAATGGGACTTCAAAAAGGATAACTACTCAGTATAACACTCTATGGCAGGGGTGTCAAACTTAGTTCCTGGAGGGCCACAGCCCTGCATAGTTTAGCTCCAACCCTAATTAAACACACCTGATCCAGCTAATCAGGTCCTTCAGGCTTATTTGAAAACTACATGCTATGTGTGTTGGAGCAGGGTTGGAACTTGGAACTAAACCCTGCGGCCCTCCAGGAACTGAGTTTGACACCTCTGCTCTATGGCATTACATCATTAAAATGTGTATTCAGAGCAGTGTTGGGCTAGTTACTCAAAGAATGCAGGGCTCTACAGTGCGACCATTTCAGTCGCATTTGCGACTGAAAACTACTGCGTGCGACTATGAAAAAATATTTAGGAGCACCAGTGCGACTGACCCGATCTCCATCATATTTGTGATTGTGATGGCTGAGGGGAGCTTCAAAGGTTTCTACGTGTTTTTGCAGCGTTGAGTAATGTATCACAGACATATCTCAGTCACAGCTCAGCCGCTGCGCATCTCCATTCAAACACAGCGGTGTCTCGTTTATGAATGAACTGCGTTTTTAAACGAATCTAGTGAGTCAGTGATTCATGATTACCCATTCATAAGACAGTCACTTGCTTCATTCCTGAATGAATCAGCCGTTCGAACGAATCAATTGAATGAATGATTCAGAGATAAAATCAGTGATTGTCGCCACCTGTTGGCAGTTTTCGTTTAATTTTTAAAGTATCTTTTCAGTTCTTTAAATCATTTAATATTTCTATATTCAAAATTTTTAAAACATTAATCTCAACATGAATTTATGGATTTCATTGCACTCATGCCATCTCTGATCCTCATTAAATGTCTGAAAATACCCCTACAAGCCACTTTTGTTTTCTTCTGTGCCACCTCTGTACAAATTCATTTTACTACTGATTTCATTTGATTAGTAACTTATTCTTCTTATTATACTTGTTCTTATTCTATGGTTTCAATTAATTACAAAGGTAAAAACAAAATTCCACTGTAAATCACTTTAAGGAGTCAAATATCACCTCGTAAAGGGAAGGCTAATTTTTTTTAATCAAATTTAGAATTTTTTGATTAGAAGGTGCTCCTAAATTTTTGACTGTGCTCCTACATTTTTTAAGTTAGGAGCATAAGTGCTCCTAAAAAGAAAAATAAGCGTAGAGCACTGGAATGTAATATATTACTTATTACTAGTTCCTCCTTTCAAAAGTAATATTGATACTTTACTTATTACCTTCTGGCAACAGTAATTAGTTACACTACTAGTTACATTACTTTTTCTTCACGCCCCACAGAAGTTGTAACTGTGTATCTTCCACATACAATTCTTCTAGAATGTTACTAACAACATATTTCTGCCTCATCATTTGACAAAAATCCACATTGGATCGCA
>NW_015649561.1:240694-274239 GCF_001515625.1 Sinocyclocheilus rhinocerous | reverse complement strand
TTGACATAGCAATAAATAAAGATTTTTTTTCATATTGGTTGCACCCTCTTCCTAACAGAGTTCAATCGATGCACCACCGTGTCACAGTGTTTTTTTTTTTTTTTGCATGTTAGTGCGACAGAGTTCACAGAGCAGGCGAACTCAGTGTAATATACTTTAAAGAGCTGGTTTAGAAGCTGGCTTTGAGTGGCACAGAGATCAATGTAGATCTATAAGCCCAAAGGGCTCTTCTAGAAAAAAACTCCTCAGCTCATGTTCACATGACTGACTCTGTTTTAACACTCCAAAGGTGTCCTACATTTACTTTAAACAACAGACAGCATCAAATCGATCAGATGAGTACTATACTTCTGATTATAAATGTCTTTATTTTAATCTTTGAGGAGTAAAACAGTAGGACTATAGCATAACTGTTAAGGTACATTAACTTTGATAAACCATATGCGTAGATGTACTGCAGCATCTGAAACAAATGTGTGAGACATGGAGCTCCGCCTCTATTACAGCAACATGTGTCTGATTCAAATTCAGATCAGAGCTCTGAGCAGCAAAATGTCCCAGAGCTGTCATAGCCTGCCAGGAGTAATGATGCTGTGTTTAAGTAAACCAAACACATTACCTCTGCATTACAATGTGAAAAACTCACAAACCACTGGCCGTACTACCACATATTGTTGAAATCAGAGCTGCAGGACCCGAGGCAAATCACAGAGTCCATTTGCACATGTAGCCTACTTTCGTGAGATGGCTTTAATGAGAGTTTCTCCGAACGCTAGCGGCTCATGGCTAATCCTCAAATCAAAATAAAGCACACAAGTCAGCCTGACCAATGTGAATGGGTGAAATGATTGTACAGCAGGCAACAACACAGATGGAGCAACAACAAAAAAAATCAGCTAAGCAAGCAGTGAATGTGCTTCATTTTCAAACATATGTGCATAATGTGCTGATATTTGCACACACCACAGTATGAGGCTAGCATGGACAAATGCAGCAGTTCTGCCATGAAACCAGAGCAATGTCTGCATCAGCATGGAGAGTTTAAAGAGATCGTTCACCCAAAACGTCATTTACTCACCCTCATGTTGTTCCAAACCTGTATGAGTTTCTTTGTTCTGTTGAACACAAAAGAAAATATTTTACAGTTGTTGATAGCCATTGACTTACATGGTATTTTTTTTCTATACTATGGAAGTCAATGGCTACCAGCAAATGTTTAGGTACCAACATTCTTCGAAATATCTTCTTTTGTGTTCAGCTGAAGAAAGTAAGTCAGTAACACTTTAGATTAGGGAATACTATTCATTATTAACCAGTTGCTTATTTGCATAGATATTACTAGCATATTGGCTGTTTACTAGTACTTATAAAGCACATGGCTTATTCTGCATAACCATATTCTAGATCCCTTAACCCTTTCCAATACCTAAACATAACTCCTACAAACAACTACCTTACTTACTATCAATAAGCAGCAGCATATTAGGAGTTTATTAAAACTCTTAGTTAATAGTGAATGCGTCTTCCCTAATCTAAAGTGTTACCAGAAAGCTTATATGGTGAGTAAATGATGACACAATATTAATTTTTTGGGTGACTTTAAATGAGTAACCAGCTGAAGTCAATAAACCTGCATTCATCATACACAAAACATGTAAATATCATAGTATATGAATATGGATACCCAGTGATTCAAACAAATGAAGGTACTTCAAGAACAGCATGTGCAAATATCGTCATTTTGCTTTGTTAAATCTATAAAATAAAAAATGCAATATCAAAGAATCCTGAAAAAAAAGTATACGGTTTCCATAAAAATATTAACATAGACTATCTTCAGCATTGTTTCTTGAGCACCAAATGAGCGAATTAGAATGATTCCTGAAGGATCACATGACACTTAAGACTGAAGTAATGGCAGCTGAAAATAATATTTCTCAGTATTAATGTTTTTATTGTATTTTGGATTAAATAAATGCAGCCTTGGTGAGCATAAAAGACTTATTTCAAAAACATTTAAAAACCTTACAATCAAGTTGATGATGATAAATGAATGAATGAAAGAACATTACAGCTTAAACTTATGTTTGGCTGACAGAGACTATATATTTAAAGGGAAAAATGAAGCTAGCTAATCAGTTCGCCACAGATAAGCACTCATGATGAAGAGTTATGCTAACAGTGTCTGACCAAAGAAAGATAGTGTGTGAGAGTGCACAGATAAGATCCTCACTGGAAAACATACAGCCCAGTGGAGTCAGACCCTGTGTATCAGAGAAGAGACAGCCGGCCCTGTGAGGAATCTCCACGTCACATCCAGTCAAAGAGTATTACACTCACTCCACGCCAGAGTCATCTGAAAAACGTCTGCTGTGAACCTGACATTCAAAATAAGAGCCTGGTACAATAATGGGTCAGTTTATCCTATTAGTTGATTTTGGAAATATAACTGACTGGATTTGCCACTTAAGACATTTCTAAAATAGGTTGTATACACACCTGTGAGCACACATCAACTGAATTACAGAATTACATATTATATCTACAAACTTTTCCAAAGTTAGTTTGTTTTATTGTTCAGCTAGGACACATTAAATCAAAAGTATCAGTAAAGATGTTTATTAAGCATTAAACATGTATACATTTATTTATTATTAATCAAAAACTCCACAAAATATTAAGCAGCACAAATGTGACCCTGGACCACAAAACCAGTCTTAAGTCGCTGGGGTATATTTGTAGCAAAAGCAAAAAATACATTGTATGGGTCAAAATTATTGATTTTTCTTTTATGCCAAAAATCATCAGGATATTAAGTAAAGATCATGTTTCATGAAAATATTTTGTAAATTTCCTACTGTACATATATTAAAACTTAATTTTTCTTAAGTTGCTGGGGTATATTTGTAGCAATAGCCAAAAAAACATAGTATGGGTCAAAATTATCGATTTTTCTTTTATGCCAAAAATCATTAGGATATGTAGCCTAAAGATCATGTTTCATGAAGATATTTTGTAAATTTCCTACTGTACATATATTAAAACTTAATTTTTGATTAGTAATATGCACTGCTAAGAATTCATTTGGACAACGTTAAAGGTGATTTTTTTTTGCACCCTCAGATTCCAGATTTTCAAATAGTTGTATCTCGGCCAAATATTGTCCTATCCTAACACACCATACATCAATGGAAAGCTTATTTATTCAGATGTATAAATCTCGATTTCGAAAAACTGACCCTTATGACTGGTTTTGTGGTCTAGGGTCACAAATGTTCTTAACATTTACAATAATAAGAAATGTTTCTTGAGCACCAAATCGGTATATTAGAATGATTTTTGAAGGATCATGTGACACTGAAGACTGGAGTAATGGCTGCTGCAATTTTCCATCAAAAGAATTAACTTCATTTTAAAAATGCAGCCAAACAAACTGATGCCAAACTTTTAAACAGTGGTGTACTGCATGTAAAACAGTGTAAACAATGTTCCAAAGAACGTTTCTCTTATTCTGTATCAGACACAATACACATGCTAATTTAGTTTGTATTAAACAAGCTGTGAAAGTGACTCGAACTAATTTCCTGAGAGGAAGCAGCCGTTAGGGCCTGTGCTAGGGCTAGAAAGGAGCAGCCTGTGCCTAGCACAGCTCAGCCGGGCGGTCCTGCTGGTGCCTGTCTGACAACAGACTTGAGGAACTGATAAGCTGTACTCACTACAAACAGGCGCACATCATTAACTGACAAATTAAAGCTGCATGATATTCCTCACTTTAAGCTAAACAGGTCTGTGGCAAGATTACTGATGTGCACTTGAGCTGCCAGGACAGTTTGATGGACTCCAGGCAGAGCGACGATGGCTGAGGAATTCTGGGTAAAGTGTTGCTCAGAGAGTAAACAGAGGGCTGAGGTGAACATGGAGGGCAAAGAGCCTTCATCTGGTTTTGTCTTCTCACTGTTTAGTACACAAAGCATCAAGCTTAAGGTTGACTGATTAACTGCTAATTTGCACGATTGCTGCAGTATTCTGTGCCCTCATTATGTTGAATTCTATAGAAACAAAGTACAAGCTCTTCAATGTGTCCAATTTAAACTTTCTGTTTCAACAGAAAACATGTTAACCAAGGAAAGAAAACAATGCTCATCAATGGATGAGATCCTGCACTCTTGCTTTGTTTATTATTAAGTACTTTAAATGTATTTAAATAATCATATTTAAAAAATGTAGGCTATTTATTCAAATTCCATAGAATCTGCATAAATCTGGTAATTGTGAAAACAATTAAACTGGTTAAAACGTATGAACATGGTTTATATGTAGAACAAGCTAAATTCAGTTAGTTAAAATAAATTGAATTTACTAGTGAGTAATATATAATCCTGTTTACTGTATTCTTGTTTCATTTATGTATGACTGACAATATGCATCACATATGTTATGTTTATTAGTTTATATTAATACTGTGTAATACAAATTATTGACAATTTTATACGCAATTAATATAAATAATCTTATCTATTAGGCCTAAATATTTTTTGAGTGTGTAATCGCTTGATAAGCGCAATTTATATACATAGATTTGATAGATATTTGCATATAAATGACCTCAAAGCTTACACACATGGATTAAAAGCCACAGAAGCCCTGATTTCATTTTAAGTACAATAAAATGGGTCAAATTTTACTGGTAACTGAAAACATCAATTGAACCAAATTCGCCAAAAAGCTAATTTTGTCAATGTTTAGGAGTACACTAGCATATGTACGACCTCAAATCTAACACACATGGACTAAAAGACACAAGCCACTACAGTTATTGGTAACTGAAAACATTACCAGTTTAGCAAGTATAATAATAATAATATGCAAACTATTGAACTTAGACTTGAAACTATATTATCAATGGAACTGTAAGGGCCATATGAATTATGTTCTTTACTTCGTCAATGCTCCAATCCTGTTCTGGGCTTTTTCTTTTGTTTAGTTTTTTTCTTTTCTTTATTTATCTTTTGATCTTACTTCCTGTCTTTTCTCACCCTCAACCAGTGAAACTCCAGCCTTTACCCTCATTTGACTTCCTGGCAGACGGATGTCAATGCCACAGAAGTCTGGAACAGTAATCTGTGTAGACTGCAGTTTATTACTAACCCTGAAAAACAGGATCAAAGTTTATTAAATGACCCAAACAGAGGGAGGAGTGTCTGGAATCTCTCCATGAACTCGCAGAAAATGGAAATATATCACAATGATTTCACAGCAGTGATGATGTCTCCCTCTATGCTGTGGCTATGGGGGATGGAATTAGGGTGGGAACATGACATCCTGACCGCAGTGAAATTAAGGCTGAGATTTTCTCACCTGTGTCTTCCCATAAAATTTGCTACTCTAAAACAGCTACAGTTTTAAGAATTGCTATCATAATAATAAGGTAGAACATAGTCATAAAAAGTTGCCTTTGAGCCGTCTGGTTAAACAAAGTGTGATCTGTTTGAGAGCCGAGCTGAGGCGTTCACACAATGGTGAGAATTCCTCCGGTCAGTGCTGCGGTACACTGTGGCCTTGTGGGCCTCTGCTCATTGTGACTGTGGATGTAGCATCACACTGCAGTGCCATTTCACCCACAGACTGAGCAAAATACCTCAAAGAGCGAAGCAACTGAGTCACAGTGGATACTGCAAACAAGCACTGTGTATAGTAACAGTGATGACACAAAGCTGATACAGTACAGCCTGATGCCATAGGAAATCTTGGTAACACTTTACGTAAAGCCTTTATGCATTTTAAAGGTAATGTGCATTGTAATGCATTAGGCCTATATCTTTTCATATCTGTAACCAAAGTTTATTTGAAGGTTTGTTTGTCGTGTGTTTTAATGCATTATACTTTCTAATGGTGTAACAATGAATAGATATAAGTATTATAATGCATTATAACTGTGGTTACAGTTACTCATAAGATCATACAATGTATTATAAGGTGCATTATAAGGCATAATTAATGCATTAAAACTACTTTTATAATGCATTATATATAAAGGCTTCAAGTGTTACCAACATCTCTTTTAAATTATCCCCAAAAATATGGTTTGCAGTTATGAGTTATGCTAAAGAGTTATGAGTGGGTTTTACTGTGTTGCTATGTGGTTGCTAGGGTGTGTTTTTCTGTGGCTCGGGTTCCTCCTGCAGCACAAGTATATGGGATTTTCTCAAGATTTATTTCCTGCCAAGTGACAATCATAAGTCTGAATTCTCTGAATTCTTCACCTCTTTTCAACAGGTCACATGATCTGAGCTATTATTCTTGTGAGCAGCACAAATGGTATGAAGCTAAGCGATAAATATGGGCAGTATTTATAATAATGATTATTATTTTAACAAGTATCATTCATTTAAACCTTTTCTCCAAAGAACGATACAGCCATCTTAAGAACTCAAGTGCTCTTTGTTGAACCTGAAATGTTGCAAAGAACCATCGAAGAACCTAAATTTTGAAGAGAAATGCTGAAATCCTGTAGAGATGTAGCCCTCATTTGAATATCTATTTAGAGACTTAACACTCATAACAGCTCTTGTCAAACACTTTTAATCCCTTCACTTCTTTTCTGCATAGCAGAAACCAGAAAAAGACACTGAAGTATATGGAGAAAGAGCATTCTGTGCCTGAAGCAGGCTATCATACCGTAAAGCTGTATGGCTGTGGTTTATGTATAAAGGTGTGAATGAAACACCATCTGTCTTACTGTCGTCAGTCGTGATAGGGCCTGAGGGGCTGTAGACCCCCCCATACCGTCTACACGTTAAACAGACTAGCAGAGCAATTGTTGGATTATGAAAAGCAAAGGCGTAGTGTAATTCATTTGGTTAAATTAAACATTGAATGGCATGTCATTCAGTTTCTTGAGGAATGATCATTTATGAGGATTAAGCAATGAGTGTTCATTTAGAAACGAACTTCAGACTCGTTCGCTATCACTTGACCCGGCTCACACTGGGCGGTCACAAGATTCTGCAATCAAGACAAAATACCCCGCAGGGAAAATACGGACAGCAACACATCTGCTCCTCTTCCAGCGTGGAAACTCAAGACTTTAATGAAAGTGCTTTTGAGAAGAACTGAGACTTTCTATTTCTGGCTCTGAGACAAGTGAGAAGTGGTCGTGCATTTCACACAAATAATGAAAGTAGAAGAGAAGAGGATTTGCAGAAGCACGATATGTTGATGGGTGGCGATGGTGACACATCCTGTGAGACTATTTCTACTGCGCGTCGCTCTTTCTATACCGCATCTATACTTGCAGGCGTCCTTGACATGTGTATATGCAGGAAAAGCCATTCATGGTATTAAATGTGTCAGGGTGCATGCATTAACATGATGCATGCAGAAAGTATGGTACATATACACTACTGTTCAAAAGCTTGGGCTCAGCCAGATGTTCTTGGAATAAGTATCTCATGTTTATGCTTTAACAAAAATACGGTATTCTGAAATATTATTACAATTTTCTCACCTTTGTCGTCCTCCCAAATCTGCTACTCTGTAAACTGCTAGTTTGTTACTAAAATAACTGTTAATATATGTTAAAATGTCATTTATTCCTGTGATGGCAACGCTGAATTTCCAACAGCCATTACTCCAGTCTTCAGTGTCATATGATCCTTCAGAAATCATTCTGATATGCTGATTTGGTTCTCAAAAACATTTCTTAATATTATCAATGTTGACAACAGTTGTGCTGCTTAATATTTTTGTGGAAACTGTGATATATATTTTCAAGGATCCTTTAATGAATAGAAAGTTCAAAAGAACAGCATTAATTTGAAATAGAAATCTTTTGTAACATTATAAATGTCCTTATTGCCACTTTTGATCAATTTATTGCATATATACAGGAGTTTGACAAAATCATGTGAACACCCATTATTATAAGGGGTTAATATCATCTGTGTAGACTACAGTGAAAAGACAAATATTGTGATTGTTTTCTATTTTATCTTTTTGTTGTTTATATTCTTTAGTTTGTAAATCATTTTAGAATAGTTGTCTTGTGTTTAGTACAAGCCGTGGGTTAAATGTTGATTTATCAGACTTCCAAAAAGGGCAAATCATGGAAGCCCCGTTTAGCAGGAGTGTCTCTAAATTTAACGACCAAATTGTTTGGTGTTTTAAAGGGGTCATATGATGCGATTTCAATTTTTCCTTTCTCTTTGGAGTGTTACAAGCTCTTGGTGCATAAAGAAGATCTGTAAAGTTGCAAAGACTAAAGTCTCAAATCCAAAGAGATATTCTTTATGAAAGTTAAGAGTCAACCACGCCACATGTCTACGTCACGATGTGGGAAGATTTGCATAACGCCGCCCAGATGTTCACGCAAAGAAAGAAGGCGTAACTTTTATTCTCGCTGTAGTATTGTTGTTTGCCGCCATGTCGTGAAGGCGCTGTGTGTTTCGTTGTGAAAGCGAAACTACTTTGTTTGGCCTTCCAAAGGAGGACGATATCCGCTTCGTCATGCCTAGAGCTGATCTGTGCTGGTCGCTGAGGAAATACATCAACTTCGCATTGTGGATCGCCGGATCGGCTTTCACCGTGGACGAAGCGAAGTTCAGCCCAGGGTCATCACATGTGGTTGCCGCAAGCCCGCCGGACGCTCCTTCGTCGAATCCGCTGGCCACGCCGTTCTCAAGCCCACCCGCCTCCGCTCACTCAAGCGGGTCTCCGCTCACTCTAGCCCGCCGTGTGTTTCGTTGTGAAAGCGAAACTACTTTGTTTGGCCTTCCAAAAGAGGACACGACTAGAAATCAGTGGTTAAGTTGTATTTACAACACTGTTCCAGAACAGTTCAACCCAAATATTCAGATGTGTCCAGCACATTTTATGGAGGACTGTTTCCTGATCCTGGTAGAGTAGACTATAATGCCGGCTGTTCTGACTCACAGACTGTAAGTAAGTTTTTTATATTTAAAGAATTTGCCACTAATGATTCAAACATGAGTTTTGAGCAGTGTAGAGTAGTACTTGTTGTTTGTCATTTCTCTGATCACAAATGCAGACATGGTTTTATGTTTACGCAGCGCGATGCAATGCAACGCGTAAAAAGACAGTATAGTATTTAAAAATCGACGCGTTTCAGAAAGGCGGGGCATAGAGGAGAAACAATAATGTACAGTATGTGGAAAATAATGTGTTTTTTTTAACTTAAACCGCATAAACACATTTCATTACACCAAATACACAAAATAATGTTCTTTTTAACAACATCATATGACCCCTTTAAGTACAACATGGTTTATGATTATGAATTCACACGCAAAGCATGGCAAGACTTAATCAGTGAAGAAGAATAAGGGGCAAAAACCAAAAGTGAATGATAGGGCCCATCAAACAAGAATGATTGTGTCCAAACAACACAGAACTACATTAGAAAAGTGACAGTGAACTTCAATATTCACCTTCAAGACCATGATTCCTAAAAAAATGACCACAGAGAACTTGAATCCATGAAAGAGCAGCAATTGCTAAAACTTTTATCACAGAAACCAGTGATATGAAAAATGTGAAAAATATGGTGTCATGATCATAAACCCCATTGAGCACCCAGATAAACTTCAACATCCGCCTTCTCCAGCTCAATCACCTGACTTGAATATTGCCAACCACTGTGGGCAGTTTTGGAAAGAAAAGTAAGTAGCCAGTTCCCTCCTCCTACATCTCTAAGCAACTGGCAGATGTTCTGACAAACCACATTCGACTGGAGACTATTCAAAGTTTCTATGAATCTATTCTAAGACAGTTGGAAACTGTATTAAAGGCCCTATTTCCCAGGTGCTCATATTATTTTGTCTTTACCATAAACAGCACTTGGATTTTATTGTATAATGCATTAAAATTAAATGTCTAAATACCTTTTGAGGTCACTGCATTATAACAAAAAAAACGAAAAATACTTTTGTAACAATGTTCGTAGGTCGGGAAGAATTTGTTTCTAATTTGCTGCTAGTTGTTAAGTTTAGGTATTGGGTAGGATTAGTCATGCAGAATATGTGCTTTATGAGTAGGCCTACTAATATAATAATAGCTATTATAATAATAGGCATTCTAATAAGCAACTAGTTAATAGTGATAATTGATCCCTATACTAAAGAGTTACCACTATTAAAAGTGAACTAGACACGGACTGTCACAGTCTTCTGTGGTAGCAGCTAAGCAAATGCCATTGAGACAAACGGAAAAGCTAATGGATAGCTTTCTCCAGATATTACAGTACATACTGTAGACCTCCCAGTCAGTAATTACACAAAAAGCCAGTTCTTGTTGCCCAACACTAGGGTAGAGAGTCTCTCAGTTTAGTGAATGAGTTCTGCGGATCGAGTCTGGCTTGAACCCAAACCATCTCTCTCTGTCTAGAGATGCCAAGAAAGAGCCTTGGGATTTGTGCGGAAACAAACTCTCATCTAACACTTCTAATGTTCAAACTTACAAACGTTCCAGTTGAACACATTTCTCACGTGTCACTCCGGTTTTTGTTCTTCCGACTGTTCTGCGATCAGCTATATGAGCGCTGTAATGAGGTCAGCGGACCGTGACGAGGTGACAGCACTGTTTGAAATGTCTGTAGCTATTGCCCCCGGCTCACAGTGCACCATTTATTTCCCTCCATCACAGGAAAAGTCACATCCCATCTCTCTTAGGACAAAGCAGAAAATGAGAAAAACATCCAAATTGCAGCTGACGTGGGTAGCGGTGGCCGATCACATTGACTGAAAGACTGCAATACAATGAACAAGAGCTGTCACAAGAACCTCACAGAGGCAGAACGTCACCCGTTGCATGAGTGTCAACTGACGTCAAGCTCGAAACGCAGCTCAAAACATCTGAGCTCCAAAGGTGAGAGAGAGTCTTACCGTTGGTGGAGTGAAGGCTCTCCAGACTCCAGTAATGGGACATGACCCCTCGCACTGCTCTAACCCCTCCGGCCAGTTTCAGAGCTGGGCTACAGTCTGAGTCAGAGCCAGGTAACTGCTCTGAACTGCCACCACTGCAGCCACCTCCTGCCAGCGGGACGCCCACCTCACCGGCACTGTGCTGGGTGCGCATGTGGATGCACAGCGAGAGGAAGAAGGGTGGCGTCGCTTCGGCAGATGTCAGGTCCAAAGCGCGTCTCCAAGGCTCGAGTGTGCGGCGTAGCCTCAGCCTCCCTCTGTCATTCCTCACTCGCTCTTCTGCTCTTTTACTTTCACTCTTGGATGCACAGTCTCAAAGAGCTCACGGCTCAACACAGACGCCCAGACACACAATCAACCTTCTCTCTCTCCCGCACACACATACAGTCACAGGCTGGCATCACTGGGGATCCTTTAAGGGGAGGAGGACTCATATGACTCACATGGCTCAATGCGAAACGCTCGGTCTGGCGCTGAAACGGACCACCTTCCCCCTCCCTTCCAATCCCCCCTTGAGCTCCCCTCCTCCACTGTTAAAGCCAAGCTGTTAGTAAACCAAAAGACAGCGCCTGGAGAGAGCACTAGCGATGTTGAGAGTTGCAAACACCTTCTAAGAATTTAACCCATAATTAGCTGAGATGACGAGCCCAAAAATGTTCACAATTTATCACAACAAAAGCCCAAGCATGCTTGCGCAGTATGCTGATGTGATACCAAAGGACGTGATTTCCACGGAAATGGTCAGGATCTCTGGAAACTAAGAATAGAAAGGAATGTGGCTGGTGTGAAGACTTTCTCATCAGACTCAAACTTGAGGATCTTGATTTGTGCGAACCCTTGCAGCTGTGACCCACTTTACATAACATGGGAGCTGGATCCGGAAAAAAGATAAAACTCAGCGGAACATTCCTCACATTCTTGTATATGACAGGTCAGACCGGCCACTGGTTAAGATCAGGGGCTTTTAAACTTGTGTCGGGGGACCCCCCGGGGGTTGTGCAAAAAAAACAGTGCAAAAAATAACATTTGGAAAATAGTAATAATAATTATTATTGTAAGTAGTAGTAGTATTAAAGTAAATAAATAAATAATTATTATATAAATAAATATAAAAATGCAAAACACAGAATTTGAAAAATAATAATAATAATAAAAACCTTGATTGATTGATTGATTGATTGATTGATTGGAAAAGGTTCCCTCACAATTATTATTATTATTATTATTAGTAGTAGTAGTAGTAGTAGTAGTAGTGGCAGCAGTAACATTTTACTATTATTATTTATTATTATTTTCATTATTAAATTTATTATTATTATTATGTATAGTAATAGTAAACATTTTTCTATTATTATTTATTATTATTGTATTTATTATTATATGAATTATATTATTATTAATAATAATATTAAATATTTAATATAGAGATAGAACATATTGACAAAACCATTGTAAATAACAACAACAACAACAACAACATCATGGTAACTATTTTTCTCTTATAAATAGAGAGTATTTATAAGAGAAGCAAATACATAGCTGTATTTATAGAAAGAGGCTCTCTTGCAAGGGGATCTTCATATTTGGAGATCAAAATATGGCATCAAACCCCCAGTTTAAATCACACACACTTAAAAATCCAATTGGACTATTAGCCAGCAGACTAAAATAGCATAATATAATCACCATATTAGAATTCATAAAAACGCACAAGCTGAGAAAAATACGTTCAACCCAACAGTCAGAGATGCAAACAGGTCAAACAAACAGGTTTGAATGTCCCTTCAATATTTCACAGAATTGTCCAGCTCATATTGTGGTTCAGAAAGAGTAAACTCACCCAGAGGAGGGTCCTGTTCATGTGCCTCTTGTGCTGGTGTGCTGAGATTCGATTCTGTGGAGAGAAGCATGTATCGGTGTTAGTTTCTCTCATGAAGAACTCCTGAATTAAAGCTACAAACTAAGACTCGAGTTCTACATTAGCATAACCTCAATAGGAATGCTGCATTGGCTTGCCATGCGGCATACAGAAAGGTCGTAGAGTGGGCATGATGTCAGCAAGGGGCAAAAGGAGGTCATTGTTTCTTTCTCCTCATAGGAATCCATATTACATAAGGCAAGGCATTTACAGAGATCTTGCAAAATACAGAGCATGTCACAGCAATAGTGGGAGGAATATAAATATAAATGAAACAGAACAACAGTAAAAAAGATCAAGAAGTCTCAGTTCAGATCATAGATTCTGGAGAAAAAATGCACACTTTAATATATAACTGGCTCAGATTCAGTCAGGGTTTTATGTTGATCATAGAAACATAATGCTCATAACAGCAGGCAAACAAAACAGCCAACTCAAGGTCAGCCAAAGCCCATTTCATAGTAGCTTACACTTCTATTGAGACGCTCTACTCAATTTCCTAAATCAAAGTCTCCTTTCAAAAGTGTGCGTATGTGAGCGTATGTAAGGGTGGGGGTTATAAACCCATGCCAGGTCTACCTCTACACTCAGAGAGCGAGCGAAAGTGAGCGAGAGAAGGCCTGGCGCCTGTGAGTGGGTGAGAAATAATCAGCAGGATTGTTTGGCAGAAAGAGAGAGGATCAGCACTGGAGGCCTTTGAGCTCCACGCTCCATGCATTACTGCACAAAGATAGCCTCTGTGCTCCCGCTACATGCACACACGACTGAATAAAGCTTCTTCTTAAGAAATCACACGCCGTAGGTGGAATTCATCACTCATCACAGATGTACTGTTTGTTTGTGACTGCAGCTGAGCAAGGACCTCCTCAGGTTTATGTCCAGGTATCTTAACGCAAATGGGTTAGTGTTTGATGATAAAAGACTATAAATTTACATCAAAGACGTCTGTGAGTCTCTGGGCTCCCACTGTCACAAACAGAACTATAAATAACTCACAGAGGGTTATCAAAGGTTGCAGAATGAAGGTGACCATTGCCCCCTGGAGGACAATAAAATAA
Source organism: Sinocyclocheilus rhinocerous (assembly GCF_001515625.1). Lineage (NCBI taxonomy): Eukaryota > Metazoa > Chordata > Actinopteri > Cypriniformes > Cyprinidae > Sinocyclocheilus > Sinocyclocheilus rhinocerous. Next base: position 260,326 of record NW_015649561.1, on the reverse strand, counting down.
ACCAAGACTTAAAGGAAAGATTTAGGAAGTCAATATACTTTGTACTATAATAAAAGGTTGTGGTGCAATATATAGAAGGTTTAAATGCCAATGTTCCGTACCTGAAAATGATGCACGGTGAGGCCAGCCCAAAAAGTCCAGTCCAACAGGTGTGCTCTGGGAGAAGAAGTGGTCTTTGAGAGGAACAGAGGGGAACTGCTCTGGAGAAGTGAGGGAAAGTCTAGCGCACACCTATGGATGAGATAAAAGTATATATTATGAATAATAATGAGTAAATAATATTTGCTATATATATATATATACTTTTTTACTCTACTACATACTATTTACTATATGTATATACAGTATATAATGAAAAGTACTGACAAAACAGTATATATTACTAATATTCTTTTAATATTGTTAATTATAAATAAAAATTAAATAAAACATTTATCTGTATATCTATATTTATGATGAAAAGCACTAAGAAAACAGTGTTAAAATCATTGTGATTATTAAATATAATACTATAGTCAATATGTACTGTACTGTGTACATGTACTGAGGAAAAACTGTGTAAAGTAATGCAATTGTCTTAATCATTTTAAATTACTCAAATTCATAAGCTCATTCGATATTTCTAAAAGACATCGCAAATGGTGAAAGTGTTCAGCCAGATGTTTGTGTATTCAGGCAAATTACAAGAAACGGAACAGAAATTGGAAATCCTAAAGGCACTACAAGGGAATGATTCCAGGAGCACAAAGCAGAAAGAAAGAAGAAGAAGAGACGAAAAGGTGCAGTGGGAGATGCTGATGGTCAGGCTGTTCTCCCTTTTTGACGAGTTCCTTACTTTCTCGTGCTTCTGAGATGTTGGTGAGCTAAGCTGACGCAAACTTTGCCGCGTGTTAAGCTTCTTTTTATGGGTGTTCTCCACATCAGTCAACGTTTCATATGAGCATGAACGCCGACGGGTTTCGGTCGAATTGCTCTTCCTCTCCAGATCAAGCGCCACCTCCCTGATGCCCTGAAGAGACACGGTCCAACCGTAGAGGTCTGAGATGGGTCTGGGTGCAGCTTTACCCTGCTGTCTGGACTTCACCCGAAGCACACATGCACTTCCCTGTTGTCTTCTCTCGTCTGACTGGATGGCTGGCTCAGTACTGTGCTGTACATGCTTTGAGTGCAAATTTAGGTGGTTATTGTACAGTACATGTACATGTCTTTCAATGGATTTCCACTAAGGGATGAAGTTTGTCATATGTTGACTTTTAATAATGTTAAGAAGTTAAAAGTAAACATTAGCAAGATATTTACACTGCACTGTATTTTTATATTTTTTTCAGTTATTACATTATTAATCTGTTGGATATATGCCTTATACATGTGTATTTTGTCAGCACTTGCAGGTTAGTACATAACATAACAAATGTTTGGGGTCAGTAAGATATTTTAGGAAAAAAAATGTACTTTTATTCAGCAAAGATGCATTAAAAATATGTTACAAATGATTTCTCTTTCATATAAATGGTGTTCTTTTGCAAAGAATCCTGAAAAAAATGTATCACCGTTTCTACAAAAATATTAAGCAGCTCAAATGTTTTCAACACTGATGATAATAAGAAACATTTCATAAGCACCAAATCTGCATATTAGAATAATTACTAGGATCGTCTGACATTGAAGACTGGAGTATTGGCTGCTGCAAATTGAGCTTTGCCATCACAGGAATAAATTACTACATTTTAAAATATCTTAAAGTGGCCCTATTATGGATTTTTGAAAATTACCTTTCATGCAGTGTGTAACACAGCTCTAAGTGAATGAAAACATCCTGCAAAGTTTTCAATCTGAAAGTGCACCGTGTATAAAGTTAGTGTCTCTCAAAAGAAAGAGTCGACTCTGAATCATTGAAACGAGTTGTTTTTAAAATGAATCCCAAGCCATTTCATGTTGACGTCAACATGAAAAATTAGCATATTGCCCACCCACTTGTTGGTCTTTTCACATTGGTCTGAATGAAAATGCAAATTCATTCTTTGCCACTAGGTGCCGCTTTTGGAACAGTAAAAATCGGTAAAAATAGCGGTTTCCCCAGTAAGGCTGTACACAAAGCAGCACAATCGTTTGGGAGTCGTTGAGCAAGTAAGGTAAAAATAAATGCATATTATAATACAATGAATGTGTTTTTTGACCTTGCATGCATGTCAACCTGTTGTTGGGGACTCCCAAAACCAAAATATGAACCTTTCATTACCCATAATAGGGGCACTTTAATATACAAAACAGTTTTAAATTATAGTTTTAAATTGTAATGATATTTCACAATATTATTGTTTGTACTGTATTTTTGATCAAATAAATGCAGTCTTGGTGAGCTTAAGATACTTATTTACAAAAACATTTGAAAATCTTACCAACCCTCAACTTTTAAAGGAAACAATCTACCAATGCAAAATGCACTTATATTCAAGATAAAATCAATGAAAACTAAACACATTTCATTACACCAAATACACAAAATAATGTTCTTTTTAGCAGCATCATATGACCCCTTTAAAATCTTTTACGTGTTACTTTAGGTGAAAAAATAAATCATTAAGTATTTTTTGCACTGTAGGCCACACTTTTTGAAAGGGTGGACAATGTGATCATAAATGTTCCTTGTTAGCCACTAGATGGCACTACCTTTGAGAAATATTGTGACTAAAAACATGTAACAACCCTTGTAATTTGCTGGCTAATCCAGATCAATACCAGAAAGCGCCTTAACAATCCACTTTTGCTTTGACGTATGAACAGCCTTGGGAAAAATCTAACTTAAGTAGAATTACTATACAAACAGCAAAGCTAAATATAGCAAGTGAGAAATCACATAGCAATCCCGTCCAAAATGTTCAAAGGACACATTTATGCTCTCCTAACATCATAAATTTCATAATTGACTTTGACTTACCTCTGGTTTGTTGATCAGGGATGCTGAATTCAGGCTATTTTGAGACTGGCTGTCTGAACTGCTGTCCTCTAGTAAGGACTCAGAATCAAAAGAGTGGGTTGTTGTAAGTTGTGCTGTCCTTGGTTTCAGAGACGTCGGTCTCTGAGGTGGATCGGAGAGACCGTCAGTGCTCACTCCTTGACCGAGTGAGCAGAGAGAAGATGCAACAGATCTCGAAGGGTAACGGAAGCTCCTCCGGTGTGTCCAGCCCAGACCAGGACTATGAGGTTTAGGGCTCATGGGCCTCGTTGGCGTATCAGTGGTCTCAAAACAGCTTAAAGATCTGGTCCAGGTAGGTGACATCTGGTTTGCAAGTGCAAAAACAGTTTGGTGTACAGGTGATTGCGACCTATCCTCTACACTGGACTCTAAGCCATCTTCTGAGATCTGGTCAGAATCTAAGTAAGGCACACAAGGCAGCTCACCTCCTTCCAGATATTTTCTGTCTTCAGACTGTTCCTGAAGACCAGATTTCAAACTCTGTGAATCAGAATGGCACGTGCTCCTCAAACTCTTTTGGGAAGCTGGTGAGCTATTAAGTCTGGACCTGTTCTGAGGAGCACAGAAGGCACAATCGATATGGCTCTGATGTATGGACTTGTCACAGACCATCCCAGGAACCGATAGAGTTCTTTTGCAAAGTTCTGCTTCCTTAGACCGTTTAGACTTCCTCCAGGACTGCTTGGTTTTTACCTCCTCATTCTCTGACTGTGCAATCTGCTCCTGGTTGTCCCTCTCAGGATATCTGGACTCAAACAGGCTAGACAGAGACTTGTGAGCCATTGCGAGCTTCATGCGCAAGTTTAAGTTATCAGTACTCTTGCTTCTTTTTTGTTGCAATCCCTCTGTCGTTGGGGAAACTCTAAAATTCAGTGCATCTCCATCTTTGTGCTGCTGATACAAATTTTGGGATTGTGTATACTTCTCTCTATTCTGCATGTTTAAAGCAAAAGCTTTTTCAAAAATATCATCATTGGAGTGGTCAACAAACTTTGTAATGTCTGTAAGATGATCTGTACTTTGAGAAAAAGAGGTATTGTACAGTGAAGGGTTGGATTTGTTATGTGTGGTTGACCTATTGTACTTCAACTCACCCCGTTCATCTCCATCCTCATTGGAATCTTTAATTTCTGGATCAACCTTGCTATTGCCTTTGTGTTCTCGTTTAATCTTGCGGAATGAGGGCATTCGAGAAAAAACAGAAAACACAGAACCCTTCCCTGATTGGGTTCTCTTATTTCTTGAACCACGAAGACTAGATGATGACTGAGTGCTGTCCTCCGTCTCTTCACTGTTGGTACTGGAGTCAAGGTCTTGTGACACAAAACTGGAAACACTATAACCATCACTATCAAAACCATTTGATAAAGAGCTCATTGTTTCTCCAGCATCTTGTTCATTCATGACAGTGGCTACGTTGGCTTTTGTACACATGGCAGAAATGTTCTCATGTGGGCGGTTTGTGACGTCATCACAAGAGCTCCATTCCTCACTGAATCCACCTTCTGATAATGGACTTCCTCCCTGTTGCTCCCCCAGTCCATTTTCTATCACAAATGAGCTCTCCGGTGAACGGTCCAACTCCAAAATGGCCTCTAAATTAGTGATGGGTAAAATACGGCAACATGAAACAAATGCACCCTCGGTCTCCGAGTTGCGCAGATGCAAAGGTTGCTTACATAGAGGATCAGAAGTTTCACATATTGAATCAGTGCTTTCAGGAGAGCTAGCCATGAAAGTTTCAAGCTTTCTCTCCATGTTTTCCAATGCATAAGTATCATCGACCTTGAGTGAGCCACTCAGTGGTAATGTGCTTTTCTCTTGGACGGGCTCCGGATGTTTGTGTGCAAGCAAATGGCCAATATGTGAAAATTCACAGTTTGTAGAGTCTGCATTAACCTCTCCATGTGTGTTGCATTGGTCATGTGTGTGTGAGGGACTCAAGGTTTGCAACACTGCAGTTCTGCTCTGACTGATGCCGTCTGTGCCCTTGAACTGAAATCCTCCTGCTGTCTGCTCTCCTTCCACTGCAGACGAGGGCAGCTGGCACTCCTTTCCACCACAGCAATCACAGAGCTGCTTTAGTATAGCATCTCTATGGCTGCTGAATTCATTGAATTCAGAAGGTTTAGCAACATTATCTTTGCTGTCAATTGCAGTCCTCATTTCAGGTGCTTTAAAGGGAGTAGCCTGACTAGGAGGGGCATTGTCTTTGCAATCACCACCTTTTGAGAGTAAAGATCCAGCATTGATACTAAACCTGCTGTATTTTTGCAAAGAATTGGGCAAAGAGATCTGTTCACCTGAGGCACACTCTTCAAAAGTAATGGCTTTAATATTATTATTTGTGTCTGAGCTGTATTCATTGTTTCTACTGTTCAGCTGGGAATAATCAAAAGGGGATTGTGCATTTGTGAAAGGATCAGTACATGCACTAGACAAAATATCAATATCCGGCTCAATTGTTTCAACTGACTCGTTTTGTCTTGCTTGTTTGTCAGACAGGGTGTCGGGTCTGTGAAATTGTTTGGAGGTCTCTGTATATTCTATAATGCAATGTGCTACTTGTTTACAGTTCATATGAAGGCCATCACTGAGCTCAAAGCAAACATCTGTGGGGCTGACTTGAGATTTGTCATACGAAATCTCAAACAGACTAGCCAGAGATTCGACAGGACTGTCTACAGGACACCCATCGGCTTCAGCTGTCTTCATGTCAGGACACGTGACACTCAATGACTTAGGCCTAGTGTATTCTATGCATCCCGAACTATCAGAGTAAATTACTGACTGTTCTATCGAGGGAACTATTGTACATTCTTTCTGGTACCCTTTAATGATGTGATGTGTTTTGCTATTTTTCTGTGTTCCTTCTAAAACGTCACCATCATTGGTATCAAACGTTTTAGGGTTAACATACACTTGTGCTTCAGTGAATTCACCCTGTGTGTTACAGTTAATTCTGCTATTACGGCACTGACGGGTTTCATAACAATCTGCCTCAGGCTCATGTTCCCCTAAAACAATGTCCTTTAAGCAATGACTGTCCATGTGATAACTACTAACTGAGTAATCCTTTTTTTCAGTGTGCATTTGTAAAACTGGGAAATTTTGTTGACCGTAATGAGGTCTGGCCTGCAGATCTGACTGTTCTGAGGTCCGGTCATTGATCACATGCTGATTCAGTGAATCTGACACTCCAGCAGAAGTTGCATTAGGCACATTTGAGAAAGCTCTCTCAGCTGCAAAAGACTCGCATTCAGAAACAACACTTGGGGTGTCATTTAAGTTCTGCTTTTTTAAATTTAGACTGTTATTCTTTTCGAAGTTCAAATCGAGTTCTTTGTCAGTATCCTTTGATGAAAGCCTTCCAGATGTTTTCAAGGACTGACTGACTTCACAATTCATGCATACGTCCACGGAGTCCTGTTTTAATTGTCCCTTTTCATAAAGAGAAGCTGTGTTTGAAATAAAACCAGAGTCTGACTCGGTCACAGTCCACTGGGTATTCATAGAATTTGCCTTAATGGAATCAACTTGTGATTGGCTGTGTTCCACTGAAGTTTGTGATTGGCTGTGTTGCACTGAAGTTTGTGATTGGCTGTGTTCCACTGGAGTTTGTGATTGGCTGTGCTCTATGGTGTTCTGTGATTGGTTTTGTTCTGCTAAATCCTGTGATTTCCTGTGTTGTATGGAATTCTGTGATTGGCTACATTCTATAGACTTCTGTAACTGAATGTGTTCTGATGTAGTATGTGACTGACGTTTTCTACTTTCTAATGTGTTTTCTACTGAATCCTGTGATTGGCTGCATTCTACAGAATCATTTGATGGGCTAAGTTCTATAGAATCCTGTGATTGGGTGTGTTGTAGTGAGGTCAGTGACAGAGTATATTCTACTGGGTCTTGTGATTTGTTGTGGTTAATTACATTTTGCGATAGCATGTCTTCTACTGAGCTGTGTGACTGGCTGTGTTCTACTGAGTCCCGTGATTGGTTGTGTTCTACTGAATTCTGTGATTGACTGCATTTTACACAATCCTGTGATTTGGGGTGTTCTACTGGGGTCTGTGATTGGCTGTGTTTGATGAAATTTTGGGATGGCATGTCTTCTGAGCTCTGTGACTGACTGTGTTCTACTGAGTCCTGTGATTGGTTGTGTTCTGCTGAATTCTGTGATTGACTGCATTTTACAGAATCCTGTGATTTGGTGTGTTCTACTGGGGTCTGTGATTGGTTGTGTTCTACTGAATTCTGTGATTGACTGCATTTTACAGAATCCTGTGATTTGGTGTATTCTACTGAGCTCTGTGACTGGCCGTGTTCTATTGAGTCTTGTGATTGCCTGTGTTTTACTGAATACAGTGAGTGGCTGCATTCTATAGAATCATGTGATTGGCTGCATTCTACAAAATCCTTTGGCTGACTATGTTCTACTGAGTCTTGTAGTTGGCTGTCTTCTACTGAATTCTGTGATTGCCTACATTCTACTGAATCCTGTGACTGACTGTGTTCTATTGAGTCTCGTGATTGCCTGTGTTCTGCTGAATTCCGTGATTGGCTGCATTCTACAGAATCCTGTGATTGGATTTGTTCTGTTGATGCCTGTGATTGGCTGTGCTCTACTGAGGGCTGTGATTTGCTGTGCTCTACTGAGGGCTGTGATTTGCTGTGCTCTACTGAGGGCTGTGATTGGCTGTGTTTTGTTGACTCCTCAAATTCCTGTTCAATAGGCTTCTCAACTGATACAGACTCATATACAGAAAGTTGACGTGATACAGATAAACTGATCTTATTTTCATCAACACCCAGCTCACGACATTCGTTATCTTTACTATTCGCAACAGATGCATTCGAAATCAACTGTACTTCAGTGTTACTACTGTCAATATAAGTTTGCTGTAACTGCTTCTCACTTGAGGTTATGAACTGTATTCGCGGCTCATTGTGTCCTGACTGAGTGTCTGTGATATTTTTGTTAATTTGATCCCATTTTGATCTTCTCTCAAAGGTGTCAGCAAACTGAGACTTGGCTCCATCACAGTCTGTTAAGGTCAATAATGAGTCATTAGCACATGGCTCAGTGAGTGTTTGTGGTTCTACAGCGTTCCCTAATGCCAGTAGGGGTGTTACGATGTAGGATTGGTCATTCCTTGAAGAAGAATCAACATCAGGTCCCGCTGGAAAATTGCTGAAAACCTCCTCACATTCCGGAGCACCCTTAGCTTGAGACATTTCAGTGCCATCAACTCCCATGCACATCATCCCCATATTTTCAGTCTGCTTTTGCAATTGTTCTCTATCCTCTGTTCTACTGAGACTGTCAGCATGATTGACAGAATGATGCAGTTTTGATGAAGAGGGATCTCTCCTTCTAACCGAAGGTGAGTGTGAGTCCAGATGACCCACAGAGCTGAGCGGTGTCCTGCAGCAGTCCTTAGTTTCATGACTCAAGCCAGAGAAAGTGTCACTGTGCCATGAGTGTGTGTCAAAATATTCCTCTTTTGTGCCCTGTGCTGCTTCAGAAACTGGCTCACACCATTCCTGATAGTCCTGTTGCTCTCCATGCCCCTCCTGCAGAGACTCCCCATCATCCAGACAGGCTGCCTCACTCCCAGAGTCCTCTAAAGCTGGGGCCTAAGAGGACAAAGAGAATATGTGAGTTATTTTGCTGTTCTTAACAAAGAGGACTTTATTTTTCTTAAAGTAAACAGTTTATAAGTGACATCAGTGAGGCAATTCAAAATCGGAATTAAACAATTTGTTGAGTCTTTTTTTTGTCTGCAATCAATTTAACTCTAAAGAAGAACATATGTTTGTGAAGTCACCCACAGTCACAGAGGTATGATAATCATTCAATTACTCTTGAATTCTTTCCCCTCACACCTGGAACTAATGTGTCACTCAACCATGTCCTGCTTCATGCAGCTAAATCAAAGCTCTTTAGAAAGCATTTGCTTATATGAAGCATCTGATCCATTAGCTCATTTGTTCAAGGAATCGTTTTCCCACAAACAAAATTGTACATGATGATGAACAGATGCATATGTAATGAACACATGAGAGCACAACAGATTGCATGAATCATTAACATCATATTAGCACAAACAACAGGGGAACAAAAATATATCACAGTCAATAGAGAAAAATGAATTTGTAGCCAGATAGTGTGGTTACAAAATCTACCAGTAGGGACTAACTGGACCATGTTTAAGAGGAAAAAACTTGACCCCTTGAGCTCCACTCATAGTCAGTAGGATGTGGAAAGGGATGGGAACTTGCACCAGAGCAGACATTTGAACCGTCATCCAGCTTAGAGCAAACATACAAACATTCCCCTAAGTAGACCACCAGCCAACCTGCAGTTTTTTTTTTTCAGCACATTCCATAATCCCTTCTTATTGGCCTCATTACCCACTGGTCTGTATACCAGTAACTAACCATGTCTCCAATCTTGTGAGCCCAAAAGATTGTAAAAGCAGACACCAGACTAAGTCAATCTGCTAAAGAAAAGAGATGAAAGCCCCCTATCATACCCTGCTTGTACTTAATAATTAAGGGGTCATCAAGCACAGCACATCTCCAGCTAATCCAGACAGGTCAACCTACTCCAAGGCCTTCAGATTAAATTAGAAAGGACATTAAGAAGAATGGCTTTAGGAACAGCAGGTAACAAAGAGTGCCAAATACTCCTGCACAGTCTTTGCTTGAATCTTATTTTTGGAAGTAGTAATACTAGATAGATAGATAGATAGATAGATGCTGTTTTCTCCTTTTCAACTCCCTAATGTTCAATATCCTATTAACAGAACTTATATCTTACATGTTTAACAAAATATCAGTGTCAAACTGTGACAGAGTGGTAGTGGTAGAGTAAAACCTGTCCGCATTGGCCTCAGCCAACAACACAACGTCATCTGACCCCATTCAGGAACCAGAGCTTGTTTTGCCAAATTGATTACAGTTGATTGGGTTTGTGTTCAAGCGTGAATATACAGTATATACAGTAGCCATATGAGGTAAAAATGTTAAGACAGAGCCAAAAAGAACACATGCGATCATGCACATGGAACTGCTAATGACACTTAAGGGGGCATATGATGCGATTAAAATTTTTCCTTTCTCTTTGGAGTGTTACAAGCTCTTGGTGCATAAAGAAGATCTGTAAAGTTGCAAAGACTAAAGTCTCAAATCCAAAGAGATATTCTTTATAAAAGTTGAGTCAACCACGCCTACCTAAAACGGCTCGTTCTAACACGCCACCACATGTCTACGTCACAATGTGGGAAGATTTGCATAACGCCGTCCAAATGTTCACGCAAAGAAAGAAGGCTTTTTTTTTTTGTGAAAAAGTCATTGCCCCCTAAATCTAATAACTGGTTGTTCCACCCTTTGCAGCAACAACTGCAATCAAGCGTTTGCGATAACTGGCAATGAGTCTTTCACATCGCTGTGGAAGAATTTTGGCCCACTCTTTTTTTGCAGAATTGTTTTAATTCAGCCACACTGGAGGGTTTTCAAGCATGAATGACTGTTTAAGGTCATGCCACAGCATCTCAGTTGGATTTAAGTCCGGACTTTGACTTGGCCACTCCAAAACCTACATTTTGTTTTTCTCGAGCCATTCAGAGGTGGACTTGCTGGTGTGTCTGGGATCACTGTCCTGCTGCATAACCCAAGTGCGCTTGAGCTAGAGGTCACAAACTGACGGCAGGACATTCTCCTTCATGATTTTCTGATAGAGTGCAGAATTCATGGTTCCATCAATTATGGCAAGTCATCCAGGTCCTGAAGCTGCAAAGCAGCCCCAGACCATCACACTACCACCACCATGTTTGACTGTTGGTATGATGTTCTTTTTATGAAATGCTGTGTTGGTTTCATGCCAGATGTAACAGGACACACACCTTCCAAAAAGTTCAACTTTTTTCTCATCAGTCCACAGAATATTTGCCCAAAAGTCTTGGGGATAATCGAGATATTTTTTGGCAAATGTGAGACGAGCCTTTTTGTCAGCAATGGTTTTTGTCTTGGAACTCTCCCATGGGTGCCGTTTTTGCCCAGTTTCTTTCTTATTGTTGAATCATGAACACTGTCCTTAATTGAGGCAAGTGAGGCCTGCAGTTCTTTAGATGTTGTTCTGGGTTCTTTTATGACCTCCTGGATGAGTCGTCGTTGCACTCTTGGTGTAATTTTGGTAGGTCGGCCACTCCTGGGAAGGTTCATCACTGTTCCAAGTTTTCTCCATTTGTGGATAATGGCTCTGACCATGGTTCGCTGGAGTCCCAAAGCCTTAGAAATGGCTTTATAACCCTTTCCAGACTGGTACATGTCAACTATTTTGTTTCTCATCTGTTCTTGAATTTCTTTAGATCGCTGCATGATGTGTTGCTCTTTAAGCATGCTTCACTTTGTCAGACAGGTTCTATTTAAGTGATTTCCAACATGTCTGGCAGTAATCAGGCCTGGTTGTGGCTAGTGAAATTTAACTCAGCTTTCTAAAATAATGTGGTTAATCACAGTTCTTTCATGATTTAACAAGAGTGGGCAATTAATTTTTCACATAGGGCCAGGTTGGTTTGGACAGCTTTTTTCCCTTAATAAATGAAATCATCATTTCAAAACTGCATTTTGTATTTACTTGCATTATCTTTGTGTAATATTAAAATTTGTTTGATGATCTAATTCTTTTCAGTATGACAAATAAGCAAAAAAAAACACAAAAAAAACCGGAGGGGACAAAAACCTTTTCACGGTACTGTATGTGAGACTTTATGTATAATGATGAGGTAATCTAAGACCATACCTTCTACCAGCTCTCTCATCAGATCTCATCAGTCAGGATTTTAAGTAATAGTAAAATAGTAAAATGCCTTTGCAGAAATGTTTGCTTTACAAATAATTTAAGCTGAATAAAACCCAGTGGATATATTTAAGAGCTTTAGCTTTCCAAGTATAGTGGAGCCTTCATGAGAACTGCTGTGCATAAGAAGTGGTTGTGGTGATTTAGAGCAGGTGCACACACAACTGAGATCCTCCCTGTGCCAACTAAATCAGCTGACTTCAGATCAGAAAAACAGCTATAAACAAAGCTCTCTCCAAAAGCACCACGGGTCATTCTATTTCATACAATATCCTTCTTAATGTTTTTAAAACACTCATTAATCCAAAAACACTGTAAACAACAGCCTTGAGACTGTATTTGCATTGGTTAAAATCTTAGACCCACAATTAAACAATCAAATTAAGTGCAATGAACTATAATGCATGAATATTTTCCTACCACTGCCCTGATGGTAGAGAAATCTCTTCTTATGCAATAAACAGGGAAGAAGACATGATTAATTCTACTCTTTTATAGATTAATTTGTGTTTTTTAAATACTTAATCACACTAAATGAATGCATTACAGCCCTAAGTTTCACATGTTCCAACACTGTCATTTTTGTCGGTTTATTTGAAGATTATCTTCCAGCTATCTTTAGGGTCATGTGCTCACTTTGTTAGGAATACCCAATTTGAGCCATTATATCTTCATCAAAGGTCCTTTTATCAGGCATTGCATATTTTACTTTGAAGTGCAGGATCTGCAGGTATGAGGCTCCTTGTTTCATTGCCAAAGTATTATGAACATGACTGGCACTCTTTGATTTTTTTTAAATTGCACTAGAAGTCTAGATCAGATATTCATTGTAGAGCATTTGAGGCTTTTCAACTGCACAGTTACACTCTAATCATTAGTAAGCATATAATTCAGCTTGATCTACTGAATGAAGACCTCCAGAAGCAGCATGCAACACACTGGCTCTGTAAATCAGATCAGTGGCATGCACATCACACTTGCATACTGAGCATGCTGTAAATTTTCAGAAGATGTGCACACTGTCTGACAGACAGTGAAGGTCAATGCTACTGTTGAGATAAATCTAATTCAGAGATTTCAGTGACAACAAAGAAACAGAGACATAGGCTAAGGAACGTTGTGTTTCTGAGATCAGCCATTTTCAACTCTGCTTGCATTTTGACAACCATAAAACATGTTAAAATTACTTGAATTGTCCAAATGTTTTTTTGATTACTACATTTTCATGGCCGTTTGTAGAACTCGCTATGCATGAATTGGATCATGTGATTTACAACCTGTGCTTTTCACCTGATTTACCATAAGTCAGACTTTTCTCACAGGAGTCTGAGAGCGGAATGTAATCTCCCAGTCTGTTTTTTTTGTTTTCCAAATCTGATTATCATATTATCTGAAATCCCTCATGATGCACTGAAGCACAAGCGGTTAAATACACCCTCATCCCCGCAATTTCTCTCAACTATTAGGGATCCCAGATAAAGGGCACTGCGTGTTGAATCAGCGGACCAAATAACAATTGGTTTCTTGTTCCTAATGAGGAGGTGATGAGCAGCTTATGCAACGCTCCCCTGCTGAGAGACAGAATTTAAAGCCTTGCACTGATAACTCTCAAAGAGACACAGAAGAAAAATGCACAGGGAAACGACCTTTGCCCTATAAACTCATGCCACGGCTCCCTAATCTCTGTTGTCCGTTCAAATCGGCAGAAGTTTGTTTACCAAACAGAATGATATATACTTTATCAGTGGTTGCATAATCTAAACAGTCACAATCGCCAAAACACAAGGGAGCTGTTTTCCCAAAAACAGGTTTACAGGGCAGGGATATAACTTGCACACAACAACACATCCATTGAACCATTGCTAAATGCGAAATGCTATATGTAAAACAAAACACAGATATAACAGTTACAACTTTGTACCTTCTCTAACCCTAAATGGTACATATTAGTACCTTAAAGGTATATAATAGTATTTTAAAAGTACATATTAGTACCTAAAGTGTACACTTATGCTCCAGTGACAGTTTTGTACCTGTTTTCTGAGTGTATGACCTACGATCTCAAGAACCACTGAACAGATTCCACACAATACTTGTTTTAACTCATCCAATTACTGTATATATGTATGTAAAATCTGACTAAGCTACAGTGGTAATGTTTAAAATGACCACAGAGATCTTATGGCCAAAAATCATAGACCATCTATTGAGAAAAGCACAGGCTGGGGTCTGAGACAGGGGGCTACAACACCTCTACTTCACACTAGGTAGCTCGTAGCCTCTTGGAGTTGGTTTACATTCCTGTCCTGCTATCGCTCTCATTCTCTGTGTCTGAATGGTCTGGTCTGGTCTGGTCTTGTCTCTTCTCTGGGGAAATAGAAAATCTGTCCACATCTATTATAAACATTTTTTCCTAAGTGAAACTTCAGGAAGACACTGAAAATGCCTCATTGCGGGACATTTAAACAGCATTAGGGCTTTACATAACATAAAATCCTTAGTTGAGACTTACATTTGCATGTTCACAATCAGTTCTTGCTGTCATGTTATACTCTAAATCAGACTGTTTGGAAAGGCCACATAAGCTACTGAAAAATAATACTTAAAATAATTTGGTATGTCGTCTGCTTGCATTTACAGACACTTCTTCTGATCTTCTTCATGTGTCACATGCCACAAGACTCAAATTTCACTAAATGTTTTGTTTAATGAAGCACATAAATCTCTCACTGCTCCATTGTTTTTTCTTCAATTAATTTGTCCGTCTATTTCCCTGTCAGGCCAAATGTAATAGAAGCCGATGTATTGAGTAACTGAGTGTGGTATGTAATCGGCATTCTCAAACCTGTATGTCAGAGGGATTGGGGGCCTCGAGCATCAACTCTCACACACACACACACACACACACACCTATCAGTCCCAAACAACAACATGCGTGCTAACACATGCATCCACACCCATACTTTTACTCATGTCTAGCTCTGACATGCCAAAACACTGTGATTCAAAGAGAAACCGGATAATCAAACTGCCCCAGGAAAACACAGATGTGAAAAACAACTCCCATTCATGTGCAATCTGATCGCTGATATTCCTGGCGGGAGAGCAGATTGGGACAGATCCTCTGTCGCATTGCTCTTCCCTTGAAAACAGTATTGTTTGGGAAAAGTGCTGTTTCACGGCTTTAATTTCAGCTGGCGGCATAGAGATATAAAAGGCCAAAATTTACGTTCATAGCATGAAGTTTGACAACTGATTGATTAAGCTGTTGAGTGCTTATGTCAACAAAATTAAGGCTGAACTGATCAGGAAGCGGTTATGCTGACTGAGCGCATGCATAAACTGCCTACATTCCCATGCCAAAAAGGCAAAATATGAATTCAAAAGAATCTCTTTCAGAGAGAGCCAGGCTGTGGGGTTTTCATTAATTCACAACCATAATCTGACTCATGCTGTGCATGACATATTGCAATTCGACAATGCCCTTCAACGAGAGGTTCTTACATCACAGATGAGGCTGCTAGAAGAGCTGAGTAAGACACAGAGCACTGCGCTTAAACTGAGCTGCAACTGCAGTCCTGCGTCAGGACACTCGTACTTCATTACAATGCATCTGTAAGTGTCTTGCCTATGGGTCAGGTGGCTAGATCTACATGGCACATTTCAACATTCCAGGAAACCAGCTTAGTTTGCTTTTCTAGCAGTTTAAGAAGTAGCAGACATGATGTACATTAGCTCCAAGAAATATTTAAACATTGAAAAATAATGTGTTTTTTGAACATTAAAGCATGTCAACATATTCTGTTACACCAAATACACAAAATAATGATCTTTAAAAAAGCATCATATGACCCCTTTAAAGGGATAGTTCACCCAAAAATGAAATTATGATTCTGTCATCATTTCTTTACTGTCATTTCGCTCCAAACCTGTATAACGTTCTTTCTTCTGTGAAACACAAAGAAAGATATTTTGAAAAATGTTGGTAACCAAACAGTTTTGGTTACAATTTGACTTTGTAAGGATAAAAGAAACTCAGGAAACTCAGATACTTTGATCTCCTGAGAAACAGACAATACACTGGCACCTTCAAGACACCCCACAGAGGGGTGGATCCTAAAAACGACATAGATTCCTAATGAACGAGTAAAATACAAAGTAAAGAGTTAATTAGAATAATCGAATGTCAGAATAATCAGAGACCGACAAACAACCGATCTCCCTTTCAACCAAAATTCGAGGTCATACTAAAATGGAGTCAGATTGAGTTAAACCTAAATTGAATAACTCTGCGCGCTGAAAAGACCGAACACGCAAGTGACCTTCATCCACCACTGGATACCTTCCTTGGGCCAAGTGTGTGGACCTTACAGTGCTATTGTATGGAGAAAAAAAAAATTTCAGAAAACTCAAAATATCTATTGTGTTTACCAGAAGAAAGAAGGTCATACAGGTTTGGAACATCATGAAGGTGAGTAAATGATATAATTTTAATTTTTGAATGGAATATTATCTAAATGGTATCATTTTGAATGGTATCTAAATCACAATTAAGATAAGAGATAAAATAGGAATTATGGTTTGAAGAAAAAGAAAAAAAGGTAAATATCACTTGTAAACAGAATATTGTCAATATTGCCATTTTGTCTGTCTATTGATTGATTGATTGCTTGATTGATGCCAAAATTCTAAATTGTGACAATATTTTATTTAGTAATGGTTTAGTAATTATGTGCATTTCGGATACATAAAATGCTAGCTATGAATGTAAGGAGTCTGTCATTTTATTCCAAAATGTTAGAAATACATCACTGTATTCAATGCAATTCCAAAAAATAAAAATCATTAATTTAACATTTGTTTTAAGATTTATTTATTTTAAGAGAATTGCTTATGAGTCCATGTTTTATAATTTAAAGTTTTTGTAAAATATTTTGCAAAGTTTTAAAAAAGTATGTTTCAAACTTTGTAAAACAAATGCAATGACATTTATACATTGAAGATTTATACAAGTCTTCAAATACAGTTTGGGGCCACAATATGAAAAATGTGCTGAAAACATACGGTAACACTTTAGTATAGGGACCAATTCTCACTATTAACTAGTGGCTTATTAGCATGTCTATTATTAACATATTGGCTGTTTATTAGTATTTATAAAGCACATATTCTGCATAACCATATTCTACATCCCTAATCATACCCAATACCTAAACTTAACAACTACCTTACTAACTAATATTAAGCAGCAAATTGGGAGTTTATTGAGGCAAAAGTCGTAGTTAATGGTTTGTTAAGAGAAAGGAAAACTTGAAATCGCATCATATGACCCCTTTAACATATTGGCTGTTTATTAGTATTTATAAAGCACATATTCTGCATAACCATATTCTACATCCCTAATCATACCCAATACCTAAACTTAACAACTACCTTACTAACTAATATTAAGCAGCAAATTGGGAGTTTATTGAGGCAAAAGTCGTAGTTAATGGTTTGTTAATAGTGAGAATTGGACCTTAAAATAAAGTGTGACCAAACATACAGTACATATCTTGGCACATATTTCTTTTGATTTTTGAAGAATTTTGTATGCATGAATGCGTATTTAAAAACAGGAACACTGCAAGTGACAAAACTTTTCCGCACAGACTTACTGGAGGCCAATGGCAGCATGTCAAAAGGCTTCCACCTCGGCAGTGACAATAACTGTAAATTCAGCTGGCTGGACACTCTTGTTCTCTCTCTTATATAAGTTAAGTTTGACCCTCCTCAAGCTGAAAAACTACTCGCCTTGTTGTGCCACTGAAAACCATTTTTTTTAAACCAGCACCTCCCCAAATTCATGACAACGCTGAAGACGCTGCCAGTACTGAGTACACTCATGCACACTAATGCGGCCCTAGGTGAAGCTTCACTGACTCAGTGGGAGAAAGTCCAGGCGGTGATCTAGGCGTCCTTTATTTAATCAAAGACATATGTGATCTCAAGAAACAAGCCAAAGGATACAACCAAACTGCAATTATAGGAAGTTTGTCAGACATTTGACACAAAAAACCATCTTTGTTTGATACTAAAAGAATCACTAATTCAAAAAGTGCAAACTTAATATCATTACACTGAATAAAAGCAAATGTATCAGATCCTGACATGCTAATATTATCTGCTATGACATTTTTCATCTAAAACATATCTTTCACCAAAGCAAATATGTCAAAAATGTACCTTTGAACTCAAGGCTGTCCTCTTTCCAAGAAGCAAAGTTGCAAGATAACCTATTAAGAACAGCTTCAAATGAAAATTAACCGAATGCCATAACTAACCACAATGACAGTGTGATGTTAATCTGTTCCAACAATCCGTAACCAACACAAAGCTATGAAAACAAGCTAAAGCACTCTTACCTTAAAGAAGCTTCGTATGAAGTATATAGCACTCAACATTGTGAGTGTGTTGAGGAGGGGACGGCTTCAATCCTCTTTCACTCCCCCTCTAACCCTCTCTCTCTCTCTATCCTCATGTCCTGTTGAGAGTTTCTCAAGCCCGTTCCGGCCGCATGCTTACTTGTTGCTATTTAGGAGCGCTCTAAGACTCATGACACAGCCAGAGAGAGAGAGAAAGGGAGCAAGAGACACGCAGAGAGAGACAGAATGAACCTGTCATGCCATGCCAGTGGCTTAAGTTTCCTAACAATGAGCACTCCTCCGTTCAACTCAGCTATGTAAAAACAACCGTCTTAGCCAGAGAATCATTTAACCATTTCACTTCTTATCCTACGAGCATCTTAAGATTTAATTACGCTGTCTGAGGCCAGTCTGAGGTACAATAACAGCGTGCGAGTCCGGCTGGGGTGGATTAAAAAGAGTGTTGTGGGTGGGAAAGCATTAGGTCATTTTATTTGATTTTTTTATATTGTTGGGTGAATGTCTGTGAAACTCCCAGTGCTAATGCTTTAATCTTAAACCTCCCGCCCAGCAACTGTACCTGTGTTGTCTTGATTTATATAAACACTATGAGTGTGAAGTAAAAGTAAACATCACTTGGCCGTCCCTGCAGTGAGGTCAAGTGGGCACACGCTCTCCAAAGGCCTGGTGTTATCACGTGTTTATGATAGTGCTGTGAAACATATTGTAGGAAGGTTTAACGCATGAGGAGAGGACCTGCAGTGGAAAGTGATTTTTATCTTATAGCAGAGGTATATGTGTAACTTGTGTCACCAAAAACAACTAAATGACTGTTTCTATGTTTCTCCGTCACAAACAGATAGTCCCACCCCAAATGGATGCCATTGGTTGTGCCAGTTTGGTTAAGATCAAACAAACAGAGCAATCTTTTGACTGTGCCACAGACCCACAGCTGCTTTCAGAGAAATCAACCTACAAATAGCTTACATATAGTTACCTATAACGGGAGATAATATACACTTTGTAGCATTTTATTGTTTTGTTTTGTTTTTTTTCAGTAAGATGTTTTTGAACATCTTGAAGTCTCTTATGCTCACCAAGACTGCATTTATTTGATCAAAAAATTTTAAACATTAAAATACTGTAAAAATAGTAATATTGTGCAATATTACACTCTTAAAAATAAAAGTTCTTTATTGGCATCAATGGTTCTATGAAGAACCTTGAACATCTATGGAACTTTTCAAATGCAGAAAAGGTTCTTTATAGTTGAAAAAGTTTCTTTAGATTTTTAAAGGGGTCATCGGATGCTACATGCACTTTTACAAGTTGTTTGAACTGAAATGTGTGTTGGCAGTGTGTGTACACAACCACCCTATAATGATAAA
>NW_015649561.1:185593-240523 GCF_001515625.1 Sinocyclocheilus rhinocerous | reverse complement strand
TTTTAGGTAGGCGTGGTTTACTCTTAACTTTTATAAAGAATATCTCTTTGGATTTGAGACTTTAGTCTTTGCAACTTTACAGATCTTCTTTATGCACCAAGAGCTTGTAACACTCCAAAGAGAAAGGAAAAATTGAAATCGCATCATATGACCCCTTTAAAGGAAAATGCTACAAAACGGCTTGCTCTGAAAAGAGCTGTTTTTGACAGGGTAAAAAAGGTGTTTTTTACACTACCATTGAGAAATTTTAACCAAACTATGTTACATACTTTTCATTAAGACCCTAAAGAATCATATCAACTTGTGGAAAATGGCCATCCGGTGACCCCTTTAAAATGTACTTCAAAATGGTTCTTTGAGGAACTGTTCACTGAAAGGTTCTTTGGGGAACCAAATTCTTCTATGGCATCACTGCAAAAACACCCTTTTGGAACCTTTATTTTTAAGAGTGTTTTACATTACAAATGATTATTATTTTTTTTATATAAAAAATAATATATAAAAATAATACATTTATATTCTATTTCAATATATTTTAAAATCTAATTTATTCCTGTAATGAAAAAGTCCAACTTTAAGAATTTATTTGAAAAAATCTTTTGTAACATCCTTAATGTCTTTATTGTCTCTTTTGATCAATTTAATGGCTGCTTTCTGATTAAATGTATTCATTTTTTATTATGTTTAACTGTATTATTAAACAGTTGTGTAGTTTGTTTCTTTCTTGCCAAAGATCTGTTAGGTTAGGTATTTAAAGACGCCTATAAATACATTTTTAGAAATAATTAGGCCTAATCAAAGTGGGTTAATAGAACTTACTCAAATCAAATGATTGAATCAAAATGAATCATTTCCAGAAACGGTCAGGATGAACCGAGGGGACTTCTTTTTTGTGAATTTTAAAGCATCTCTTTGCTACAAAGTAAATCGAGTGGCTGAGGAAAGACTAATTTTGAGTAAAATATAGGAAGGACAGTGATTCCAAAGTACTGTATTACTGCCACAAAAGATTTCACACCCAAAAGGGCCTGTTAAATCATACCTGTGTAAAATTATGTTGGAATGACAGTAGCATAATGCTGGCAGGAAAGCGACTAAAACTTCAGTATCAAGATTCACGTTTCACATTATTAATCAAGCTTTGAAATAGTGTAGGAGTTCTTGACAGAGGGCGCCCTCTGCTGTACAAATGTGAAAATACAACCGAGGGGCACTAAAGGCCCAGAGATCACTGCTAGGTACCTATCTGGGTAAGGTGACCGTGATTTCACCAAGTACAACATGCTCCTGGATCAACATATTGTCTTGATAGTTTGGAAACTATAACCGAATGGTGACCGTGATTTTACCAAGTACAACATGTTCCTGGATCAACATCTTTGTTGATCCTGGAACAACATTCCAATTAACCAATCAGAATGGAGGGGTAATTTTTCAGGAAATGTCTGTTTTAGGCTTACAATCAGGGTTAGGTGCTTCTACACCCTTGTTAATCAGCTATCATTTCACACTGATTTTAGGAATAAATTATGGGTAGGGTTAGGTTTAGGGGTAGGGATTGGGTTTAGTCTAAATTTTTGGACAGTAATGTTGATCCAGGATCAACAAAAGATGTTGATCCAGGAACATGTCTTACTTGGCAAAATCACGGCGACCATCTGGTTAACTATCAAGTATCAAAAGCAAACAAATATTTTTTTTTTTATCTCAAATCTTAGAAGCTATAAGCATGTCAACCCATTTTTGCACACCTGCCAGTTAAAAAACAGAAAGGCAATGTATCCCAATGAAGAAAAGAGTGACAAGTGTTAAGAGTTACAACCAAACTGTAAAAATCCAAATTACTTGCTATTTTTGTTCTATAGTTAAATTATTTTACACAAAAACATCAGCTATTGTAACCCAACAAAGAACGTCTTTTATTCTCTGTTTTGTCTACACCTTTTTGGCTTCGTTCACAGTCTGCTGTGACCACAAATCACCGCCTGCTGCCCACAACAACGGACGATTCAGCCGAACCCCTCAAACCCCTCCTCTGTGTCTCTGCCTGTAGACTCCGCTGTTCCCTGGGTGACGACAGCCTCCCTCCTTGGGGCTATTCAGTGTGTCAGCTCTCTCTGGGAGGTAGACGGTCGCGGCAGTTGGCGACGGACCAGTAGCTCTAGTGACCGGTACCCCTCTATCTCTCTCCCTCACACTTTTCTCTCTCTAATTTAGTTTGACACTGTTTAGTCGGAGGCCTTTCCTGAATGAGGCCATTGTGAACAAAGCGACTGAATGACAGTCACGAAGGAAAACGTCCTCTCTTCGATTTCCCGCACTTTAGAAGATGGAGATTTCCACAGCATGAGTGAGACGGCGGGACTCTGTCAAGATGCTTTGTGTGGGCCGAGGAGAAGCTTATGATATTCTCATAGTGGATATGAACTCTGTCAAGAGGCTTTCGCAGAGACAAGGCAGTATGCCGGGAATCGACACAAAACGCATTATAATTACAAAAGCAGTCGGAGAGCACTCAGCTACCCAGCAGATCACTCACAGCGGCCTCCCACCACGATTCTGACAGCTCAGCACCGCTATAGATACAAAGGCACTCAAGAAAACACACCCGCACTGAAATGTACACAACGGCCCGTGTGCACGTGGTCCCAAACGGAAGCTGTAGCGAAAGGTCAACATTTATATAAGCAATACAGGAACCGCATTTAACTTCTTGAGGAAATTAGTAGGCTAGTATTTCATTCTTGCAAATTAAACATATAAGGTCCTTTCCACGTGTCCCATTGCCTTTTTTATAAAGCATCAGATGTACAAATCCAGTATTGTTTTCTTTTGTATTTAATATTCAATAAACAGTTATATCACATCAAATAAATACATAAACTATACTTTACAGTACTTATATAACAAATAAAATATTTTGTATGTATTATCTTTTAACCATTATTAAAAGCATAGTTCACCCAAAATTGTCATCATTTACTCTTCCTCATGTTGTTCCAAACCTGTATGAATTTCATTCTTCTGCTGAACTCAGAAAAGAAGAAATATATATATAAGAAGTTTGTGATCAGTAAGATTTTCAATGTTTTTTTGTTTTTTTAATGGATGTGTCTTATGCTCATCAAGGCTGTATTTATTTGATCAAAAATACAAAAAAATTGTAATATTGTGAAATATTATTGCAATTTCTAATATTGGTTTCCTATTTTAATATACTTTAAAATATAATTTATTTCTGTGACGCAGCGCTGAATTTTCATCAGCCATTACGCCAGTGTCACATGATCCTTCAGAAATCATTCGAATATGCTAATTTATTATCGGTGTTAAAACTGTTGTGCTGCATAATATTTTTTTTGGAACCTGTGATACTTTTTTCTTTGAGTCTTTGATGAATAAAAAGTTTAAAAAGAACAATAAAGTTTAAAAGAACTTTTCTAACAATACAAGTCTTTACTATCACTTTCTATCCATTTAACACATCCTTGCTGAAAAAAAGAAAGAAAAAAATTACTTACCTGACAGTGTCATGTGATATTAAAATGGAAAACTGCTATTTTAAATTACAATAATATTTCACAAAATTACAGTTTTTTTCTGTATTTTTGATCAAATAGATACAGCCTTGATGAGCATAAGAAACTTATTGAAAAAACATTCAAAATCTTACCGATCCCAAACTTCTGAATGGCAGTGTATTTATAAATATATAGTCTTTAAAAAAGAAAGAAAAAAATTACTTGCCTGACAGTGTCATGTGATATTAAAATGGAAAACTGCTATTTTAAATTACAATAATATTTCACAAAATTACAGTTTTTTTCTGTATTTTTGATCAAATAGATACAGCCTTGATGAGCATAAGAAACGTATTGAAAAAACATTCAAAATCTTACCGATCCCAAACTTTTGAACGGCAGTGTATTTATAAATATATAGTCTTTTGTATGCTTATTTATTTATCATTTATTGCTATAAACACATTGCAAATTTTGGGAGAACAATAATAACAACAATAAAACAGCTCATATAAAAATTAATTTGATCTTGGGCACAATTCCAGGCACAATTCCAAAGTTTTTGCAGTAAGAAATATTACATATGTTCAATAAACTACGATTATCTTAAAATGAATACATAATGAAAACTAGGTCCTTACAATAAAAGATAAATTGATTGAAAGATGATTAATTCAATGTATTACAAACTGATAACAGATTCATTGTAAAAAGTTATATATAATTAATCTTTTTAACTTTTTAAACTAATCTTTTTTGATACTTTATTTTACACTGTCGGCTTAATTTTTAGTTTATTTTTATACACTATTGATCAAAATTCTCTGAAAGTGTAACACCTTCCTTTACTACTACAATATTAGTGGAAAGTAATATTGTGGAAAATCCCATAAGCATGACAGACGTTTATCTTCACAGGTTCATGTTTTAGAACTGACAAGTTCTGTAACCTTCATGTCACAGTACGTCACAGCAGTCACTTGCAAGACAAATTTAAAAAGCATGTAGCATGAACACCCTGAGGTGTCTAGGGTCACATAACCTTTACATGACACGTTTAACATGACCCTCAAACATTGTGTGGGCAAATTACATGACGTGACAACTCGTCTACTAGTATCATGTCACATGTGTTCTCAGTTTTGTGTTTTTATTTGTTCCAAACAAGTACAAAAAAAAGAACCTGTTTAGGAGTTTCTGCATGAAAGGACATTGACTTATTTCAATTCCAATCTAAATTCCACCAAAACAAAATGTTTAGTCTATGCCGTGATGCCATTTCTTTTATCAGCAGCGAATGTTGTCAAATGTTAACGTGAAATTGTATCATTTTTTTTCGATAAAATACTTTCTCCTATCTCAGCTCAACGTGCAGAGACGACTATCAGTAAGCCATCTGTGGGCCACTTTTCATGAAAAGTGCAACACTGTTGCTTTGTGGGTGTTATTAAAAATTAGCTCTGAGTTTTTGAGCATCCCGAACAACTCAACATATTAATGCACTTAAATCCCATTGATTAGATCATAGAATATGGGTAAGCTCATCGGCATACAGAGCAGACCACAGCATTCATTCATTCATTCAGAGTTCATTCATCCCACCATCGTTCTTTCACAATCAACATTCAATATTGGCTTTCGAATATAGATGTGCTCCTAATGGACTGGAAAATAGGGCAGTCTGCTTTGCTTTCTCAAGCTACTGTACGCTGGCCTTCATCACAAAATGGTTTCGTTCTGTCCTCTACTTTTAACAGAATTGGCGGTTAATGCACTCATACGGACAACAGCAACCTCAGCTAAACACAATCATTATTAACAAAAATATACACAGACACAAACCAGAAAACAGACTGAATCCTGAAAAAGGTTTCCACAAAGTAATAATGATAACAATAAGAAAAGTTTCTTGAGCAGTAAATCAACACATTAAAATGATTTCTGAAGGATCACGTAACACTGAAAAGTGAAATATTGATGATAAAAATTCAGCTTTGCCATCATAGGAATCAATTATTATTCAAATTAGTGCTGTCAAACGATTAATCGCATCCAAAAAAAGTTTTTCTTTACATAACATATGTGTGTGTACTGTGTATATGTATTATGTATATATAAATGCACATACATACAGTATATATTTAGAAAATATTTACATGTATATATTTATATTCATATAATATATAAACATATTTAATATATAAACAACATATTTCTTAAATATACATAATAAATATGCAGAGTACACACACATATATTATGTAAAGAAAAACTTTTACTTTGGATGCGATTAATCGCAATTAATCGTTTGTCAGCACTAGTTAAAATATATTCAAAACAAAAAAAAAAAGTCAATTGTAATAATATTTCACAGTATAACTTTTCATCAAATAAATGCAATCTTCTTTGAAGAACATAAATCTTACAGACCTCAACGGTAGTATATATGTACATAATACACATATATGTTATCATTAAAATAATTTTGTTTTGTATTTTATTTTATTTTAGATTTATTTGTTTTGTGATAAACAGCAGATGTTACATTATCCTACTTTTTACATGTCCAAATTTATCAAATCAATAAATAAATATTCATGAAATTGATTTAAGTTTAATATTCTTGAAAACCAGCCCATCTACTGTACGTAGGAATTCAGTCAATTATACAGTTTAGCAGTCATAGTACACAACAATCAACCAATCAGAGTAAAGTATTCCAGGGAGCCGTGTAATATGTAATGACACATGTGAGGTGACCTCAGATGTTATTAATCCAAGGGAGCTGTCTAGGTGGAGAAAGATCTTACTGGTGAGTCCAGTAAGATCTTTACTGATCCTCCTTACAGAGGAGTCCATGTTCCTGAGGCGAGGGATGTCATTCCCATCGGACAGACTGTAACCCAGCCCATGACAACAGAACCTCCCAGGACACGGAGCGTGAGAAAGAAACAGGAACAATGCAACATGCTGCCCATGGCAACTTAAGCACACACACAATTAAGTTGTTGGTGCATATTACACACTGCTGTCCAGGCAACAGTGGCTTGTTGAGACTGTGAGGGTCAAATCAAAGGCCTCCTATGGAGTGTTCTTCTCAGAAGAACCTCCATTCCCACCTTTAGAGCACAACCCCTCTCAGATTTAACTGCCTTCGCTTATTACTACCAACTGTTCGGAGAAGAGAAGGCCAATGGTCTCCAGGGCCTGTCAATCACAGAGCTTGTGAAATCGCTGCATTTTTGAAACAGTGAGGAAAATGGCACGAATTCTGAAGATGAATCATTCACCATAAAACACACAGGACTCACACTTGGAAGATCAACACTGAGCTCTCAATCATGAGAGTCAAGGATATATTACACTTGCAGATCTGCCTGGCCTGAACACAGCATTACACTTAGTGATCCAAACTTCTGGATTAAAAACAAAAATGTTAGGTTAAGTGAAGGATATGAGATTCTGATATACAAGATATATATATATATCACAATATATCAGTACCATATTAGGTATTTTGATATTACTGATTTTTTATAGCATTGGTCCATACTGAATACGTCATTCAATTATCTATTTAATTGTGCATGCTCATTTACCCTGTTAGGGTACATTCAGATTAAGTAAGTGTGATATGTGACCCTGGACCATAAAACCAGTCTTAAGTCGCTGGGGTATATTTGTAGCAAAAGCCAAAAATACATTGTATAGGTCAAAATTATTGATTTTTCTTTTATGCCAAAAATCATTAGGATATTAAGTCAAGATCATGTTCCATGAAGATATTTTGTAAATTTCCCACTGTAAATATATTAAAACTTAATTTTTTAGTAGTAATATGCATTGCTAAGAATTCATTTGGACAACTTTAAAGGCGATTTTCTCAATATTTTGATTTTTTTGCACCCTCAGATTCCAGATTCCTATCATAACAAACCATACATCAATGGAAAGCTTATTTATTCAGCTTTCAGCTGATGTATAAATCTCAATTTTGAAAAATTGACCCTTATGACTGCTTTTAAAAAGACATATATTATTAAATTAATAACAATATTACATGTAATCTTCAACAAATCTCAAAATGAATGTCCATTTTTGATACTGTGACAACTAAATTCACTCATATTATTTTTTAGACTATTGTTTTTAGACATTATAATATTTATACATTAAAAATAATGATATAATATAATATGACATTTAAAACTAAAAATAAATGTAAAAATAAATTTCTAGCAAATTTTATTTTTAGACAGCTGATTTTGGATGTTATAGTATACTTTTTCTTTAATAATAATTTATTTTATGTAAATTAAGTATTATATTGAATATTCTATAAATTAAATATAAATATTAATAATTAAACTATTTTAATATGTAATGATGATATATTTAATAATAACTTTTATCATATATCATATCATCTTGATCATATCATCTAGATTTATAGCAAATGAATCATCATCTTCAAATTTCTGATAACCAATCAAGAATCAACAAAGCACTGGTATAATTTCATTTCAGCAGCTGCTGAACGATTCATTTCATTAAAATTCTCTCCTAAGCTGCAAATACTTGCTCACCTGACAAGGTTATTTAGGAAGATAATCAATTATGCATAATTTATAAGCCACTCTGAATGTGTCCAGTTCTACAGAAAAACATGAATCAAATTAAACAAAGACTCAAAGAGGACACAAATTATCCTAGAGCTTTTCCAAAATAACACTTACTATGAAGTAATATACTTCACTTATGAGCACTGTTGCTAAATGTCATTTGAGACACTCATGCAACAACCTGTATGAAACAAGACCTGAGCATAACACTGGTCTGTGTTTATCCATGTTTATACAACTCAGTGTTGGTCATTTGCACAGAGCCTAAACATAGCCCAAGATTCCTACATGAGTCTTCCTGGCCGTGCATGTTAGTCTTGCATTTGTTTTGTTTTATTCCACCAGTTGCGTGACGTGACCGTTTGTAAGCCCATAATGACACATGGCTCTAAGAGTGTGGAAACATAGCAAACGAGTGATGATTTAGAGGCACAAGTGTTTTCAATCCCTCCTCCTAAGAGAATTGAGTGCCATACACATGTACTGCACGCTACATGACCCCTCCATCACAGCAAAATACATACTTATACACATACTATGGATGTAGATTGCATCAATGCGACATTGAAAATCCAGTGCATCCAATGTACCAAGACTCTATCAAATCATAACTCTATGAATGCAAGAACCAGCAATATGCAATAGGGTGGAAGTGCCACCTTCTAAATAAAGAGTCAATTACAAATTGGCAAAGTCATCACTGCAGCTGCCATTAAGAAGCTCCAGTTCCCGTAAAAACAGAGATGCATAATTGGGACTGTGCATGCACATTGGCTGAAATATATGCTTTTTAAAAGCTATTTAAGGATAACAAAGAACATTTATAGGTCAGTCCATGGCAGATTATGTTGCTGATTTGAAATGTCATTTAAACGTGAATTTGGCAAGCAGTTTTTCCCCTGTGTTTCCCCATTCAAGAATATAGGAGTTAGCATTACATGGCCAAAATATGGCCGCCGAGAGAATTGACTTTCCTTGACTTTGGCTACAGACAGTACACTGTTTTTGAGGCAATACCTTAATTCCATGTGACTAATTACGGAACCACGGGAAAAATTATTTAATGGCAACACAAATGGCTGACTAGCACCACAAATTTTAGCAATACATGCTGTTTACAAAGAATATTATTTCATGGGAATATACAACTATTTTGATATAGCCATCTGTGTTCTGTCACATATTTCCATTTTGTGTCTTGTTTTGGACATTTATGTTGCAATTCCAGTTATGCTGTTTCCCATTTCCTGCCCTAGTCTTGTAGTCTGTTTGTAGATTCTTTGTTGATTAATTCAGTGATTATGTTCAGATGTGCTATGTTTCCTTATCATCCGCTGTATACTGTAAATAGACCTTGTGTTGCTTTGTACATTGTTAAGGTTTGGTTGTCTTCCCTAGCAATTAGTTTGTGTTCTCTCTTCCGTTTCATGTTTTCTTTGTGTTCTTGCTTGGTTCTGGTACTCCTATTGTTTTGTATTTCTTTATTTATCATAATTAAACCAATTTTCTGCGTTTGAATCCTGTCTTTGAGTTCACCTTCGTCACATGTTCCTTTTAATATTCCTCTAAACTGCCTCTCCAGTTACATTTGCATCTTCAGCATATTTTTGAATACAGTTGGTTCATGCACATTACACGGATATCAACTTTATGACTGTATGTGACATGAATATTTTAGGTAAACATAAATGTATAGCACAAAATGTATTTTTTAGGTGCTTGTCATAACTGAATCTTTCATTGTCAGAGAAAATATTTAGACCCGTTACATACCAGATGGCTCATCCAAAACATGCCTGTCGATCATATGAATCCTACTAGTCATAACCACAGTAAACCAGAAAGGCAGAATGCTGTTGAAAGGACATGATCACACTGATGAACCAACTAGCAGGTGCAGGAAATGGAATCTAGTCTTTCTGGAGCACCATTGAGTCCTGTGAGACTCCCACATGGGCAGAGGCCGTACATGTGAGTTTAATCACTCTATTTGTCTACTCTATATGGGCTTTATTTGCCCATACAGGAATACTTCTGCCATCTTTTACTCACCTAAATCGATTTGATGTTCTTTCTTCAGTGAAACACAAAAGTAAAAGTTTTAAAGAATGTTCATGCTGTTCTTTTCCATAAAATGAAAATGGATTCAGCTGTCTTAACCGTGGCTTGTGTACTGCAAACGCATACCAGCTTCATCACTGTGTCTGTCACTCTGTTCCCCTTTCGGGCTCTGTCTTTACATTTATTTTGGAAGAGGAAGCCCGCCATTATGGTAAGGGGCGTTACATTTCCGACGCGTGCTTGTGGTGTTCGGCCAATCACAATGCACTGTGTCAGCTGGCCAATCAGAGCAGACTGTGCTTGTCGGAAGGAGGGACTTTGTAGAAAACGAAGCGTTTGAGAGAGGCGGGGCATATAGGACCTACAATAATGTACAGTATTTGAAAAATAATGTGTTTTTTGAACATTAAAGCATGTCAACATATTCTGATACACCAAATACACAAAATAATGATCTTTAAAAAAGCATCATATGACCCCTTTAAAGGACAATAAAAGCTCCACAGAAACATTATAAAAGTAGTCCATACTACTTCTTCAGAAGTCAAATGATAGCTTTGTGTGAAAAACAAACTGAAATTCAAAGTCAACATTGACTGCTTCACAGCTGTGGTCACCATTCACTTTCACTGTATGAAAAACAGCAGCTTAGACATTACTTATACATTTCATGTTCCTTGGAATAAAGAAAGTCATATCGGTTTCAAAAAGACATGAGTGTGAGTAATTATTGACAGTAAATAATGACAGAATTGCTTGTTCACCGTTTACTTTCATTGCATGGAAAACAGCGGGTTCGACATTCCTTGAGTTTCTTGGAAGAAAGTCAATAATAGTGAGTAAATAATGACATAATTTTCAATGACATAATTTTTTGCTGAACTAACCTTTTAACCATGCTAATGTGTTTGCCCTCATTTTAGAAAAGCCGAATCTAAAAATATGACTTGAAAACCCTAGACAAGAGCTACACACATTAAAGAAATCAAATTTGAAAAAAAAAAGTCCAATACTATCCAGTACTTGACTAAACAAAAACAATCCAAAAACACACACTCCGAGTTCAGCCAGAACCGAGCGACCTCAAACAGAACAAAGGAGGTGAGAGTGAAACCAGATCCTTTATCAACGTGTTCCCATGCGGAGGAGAAGCTCTGACTCAAGATCGGTTTGCATTGCTGGCATTATCCCACTGCTCCGTTTAAATAAATCTGCTTTGCTGTGAAAGAAACAAAGAGAAGGGAGAAAATGGGGTATCTGTTTCACAAACCCACAAGCCACAACACCTGCACAAACAGCCCTGAATAACAAGTGCAATTCTTCTAGACAAACGAAGTTCCTGGTGAGCTGGAGGGGGAATCTGAAGTTGATGCAGACTTGTTCATGCATGTTTTTGTTTTTTAATTGTCAGTCTGCATGTGAGGTAAATTGTTGCATCACAGGAAGGCAAAGGTGCGGTGAGTCGATAGAAGGGCATGACTGCTTAGAATCTTGGCGCATTTCTGGCTTCGCCATTGTTGCCATGGAAGGAGTGCTAGAAACAGCTTTGGAAAGATGGCGTGTGTTATTCTTGTGTAATATATAAGTCTGACAAACACATTATTATTAGAGGATGGCCTCTAGGCTTTCTAGAATACTTGTGTGTCAGTTACTGTAAGCCAAAAAAAAGACATTGATTGACACTGATTGGCTGATGGCACAACAAAACAACTATCATAAGCCGTGGTGTCTAGGCATCAGAATAGTCCTTGCTCTTAAAATTTGCATTAAACAGAAATTGCAATCATCTTTTCTTCCCTAATGTGAAGTATATCCAAGAAAAATAGCTTCCCCGACAAGAAAAAATGTGGGGAGAGACTTGATTTTGTCAATTGGCAATTGACTGGATCATTGTCGGTTGCTAATTGCTGTGATATTATTTGAGTGACAGGTTTTTGTCCCACCCTCGTGCCAGTTTGCAGGTCATCAGAGAAGAGGGGGAGGGGAAATTAAGGTAAAAATGACAAGGGCATGTTTCCTTGGTTACCGCTATAAACAAAGTAGCGTTGTGCTTATAAATACTACATTAAAGGGATAGTTCACACAAAAATGAAAATTCTGTCATTAATTACTCGCCCTCATGTTGTTCCAAACCCGTAAGACCTTCGTTCATCTTCAGAACACAAATTAAGATATTTTTGATGAAATCCGAGAGCTTTCTGACCCTGCATAGACAGCAACGGAACTACCATGCTCAACACCCAGAAAGGTAAGGACATCGATAAAATAGTCCATGTGACAACAGTGATTCAACCGTAATTTTATGAAGCTATACAAGAATACTTTTTGTGTGTGAAGAAAACAAAAATAATGATTTTATTCAACAATTTCTTCTCTTCTTTGTTGGTCTTTGTCACGAGTTCACAACAGTAACACAACAAATGCGTGTGTTGCTGCTGACGAATGAGTCGGGGTTCTGACGTAGGACGTCCATCTCTCTTAATTCATCGTCTGTATATTCTGGCTCAAATAAGTAAGGCTGGGCAAAAAAAATTGCAAGTCATTCTCTCTGTTGAAATCTTCAGATATGTTTACGAAGACTGTTTTATGTACAGCAAGCATCTTCCTCTGCTTGTAAACAAAGTGCAGCGCATCTAGGTTCTACATCAGAACGCTGGCTCCTGCGTCAACAGCACCACTCGCATGCATCAGACTGACATGGAAGAGAACAAATTGTTGAATAAAGTCATTATTTTTGTTTTCCTTGCGCAAAAAAAATAAGGTTGAACACTGACTATTTTAACATTGTCCTTACTACCCTTCTCGGTCTTGAACATGTCAGTTCCGTTGCTGTCTGTGGAGGGTCAGAAAACTCTCGGATTTCATCAAAAATATCTTATTTGTGTTCCAAAGATGAACAAAGGTCTTATGGGTTTGGAACAACATGAGGGTGAGTAATGACAGAATTTTCATTTTTGGGTGAACTATCCCTTTAATATGCATTATACAGAGGCAAGATGGAAAGATACTACCATCTAAACCTTTCTGAAGATCAGTTATAATCAGAGATACATTCATATAAACCCCAACCCTCAGTTGTAGCCCGACTTGTTTTATTGTTATCGATTATTAACCGGCTCGGGGTGCATTGTTACATCCCTAACATCTACTATATGAAATTTTAGCAACATATCTGTTGCTTGCAAAAAAAACTATTTGCTAGAACACAACTTATGAATGGCCATCAACAGAGAAAGACACTGATGCAAGGAGTGTATGCTATTGTTTCAATTAAATCAGTAGAAATCACAGCTTTTTGAGAAATGTTGCAGTTCTAACACATTCTGAAATGCAACAAAGAGTGAAATAAACCTGGAGCAATAATTTGCCTTAAAGAAGTGGTTCACTCAAAAATGAAATTTCAGTCATCAATTACTCACCATGTTGTTCTAAACCTGTATGACTTTCTTACTTCTGCAGAGCACAAAAGAAAATATCAGTAAAAT
The DNA here is from genome assembly GCF_001515625.1 of Sinocyclocheilus rhinocerous. NCBI lineage: Eukaryota > Metazoa > Chordata > Actinopteri > Cypriniformes > Cyprinidae > Sinocyclocheilus > Sinocyclocheilus rhinocerous. The sequence goes on along the minus strand of NW_015649561.1, from coordinate 226,834 downwards.
GTTGGTAACCAAAAAGTTTTGGATAGACTTCTATTGTATGCACACAAAAAAAAAAAAAACACAAATACCTTTATCAAAATACCTTCTTTTGTGTGCAGCAGCAGAAAAAAATCTTACAGTTTTAGAATAAGTAAATAATATATTGGCAGAAATTTCATTTTTGGGTGAACTTTTTTAACATATTTGAATAGAGAACATTTGTGACCCTGGACCACAAAACCAGTCTTAAGTCGCTGGGGTATATTTCTAGCAATAGCCAAAAATACATTGTATGGGTCAAAATTATTGATTTTTCTTTTATGCCAAAAATCATTAGGATATTAAGTAAAGATCATGTTACATGAAGATATTTTGTAAATTTCCTACTGTAAATATATAAAAACTTAATTTTTGAGTAGTAACATGCATTGCTGAGAACTTAATTTGGACAACTTTAAAGGCGATTTTCTCAATAGTTTTTTTTTTTTTTGCACCCTCAGATTCCAGATTTTCAAATATCTCGTATCTCGGTCAAATTTTGTCCTATCCTAACAAACCATACATCAATGGAAAGCTTATTTATTCAGCTTTCAGATAATGTATAAATCTCACGTTCGAAAAATTGACCCTTATGACTGGTTTTGTGGTCCAGGGTCACATTTCAGGCTTAACACACACAGGACAAGACAAAGAAACGAGTTCAGAATAAGAAATGGGATTTCTGGAAACCCTCAAAAGTAGCTCTGACAACCAATTCCCTACTTCATTTGTTGGCTGAAATTTCTCCAAGGAGTTGGACACATTTTTTAGTTGGACTATGATATCTGTCATGTAGGTATTGAGCGTAATTCTGTGCAAGTCTATGGTTAGCTCACAGGGAGGGAAGAAGAGAAGAAAGAAACAACGAAAGAAAGATATCAAACCATCAGACTGTTGAACAAAAGTGTTAGACAAAAGACATGAGGTCTGGAACACTAGAAAAAGTCACTCTTACATACAGCTGCAGGACTGCCAATAAGAACACAGGGTCAAGGGACCTATGAAAAGCTTGCATAACTCCAGACAGAAGGCCGATATACTACAGAAGGAAAGCCCAGGAAATTACTTGAATTCTTGACATTAAACCACACTAGCCCCACTATTTACTTTCTAAGGCCATTAGGGTGTAGTGCAGTGGTTCTCAACCGGTTTTTCTTCTGGAACTTTCATTGCACATCAAGTAGCAACTCGACACAAAAGCAACAAAAAAGTCCTTAAAATTAAATACTGAAATGTAACATTACCATGAACTATAAGGCCAAACAATAGGTACAATTATTAACATTACATAAGCTGAATAGGAATGTTGATGTGTTGTTGATCTCTGTAGTCAATAACCCACTGCACAAAACACATTGTGGGCACACGTGTTGTTAATCTCATCAAAAATCCTGTTGAAGACGAGAAAAAATATGGCCACTTTTAATTAAAGCACTGCTGATGAAAGCATGCTGACAAAAACTGTTCAAAATATTAACAATGCACCAACGTCCTTTAAAGAAATAAAATCCATAAAGAATATAGTTGAAATAATATGGCCCACTGCAACCGCTTTGATATCAGGAAACTGCCTCATTAAAATTCACTCTGTATACTGTATACACATGAAATTACTAATATATACACAACATATATTTAACATTATAATTTACATCTGCAAAGACAATGATCACTGCAAAGGGATGTTATGCGCTAGTCAGAACGTACTGTAACTCACATCACGATTACAGTAATATATATATATATTTTTTTTTTATAAGGACAACACACAATAATCAACATTTCTGTAAATGTGCCAGTGTTAGCCAGTCAGCTAATTTTCAACTGCAGTCCTTTGGCAAGATGTTTTAAAATAATATTAGATGTTTAAATGATGTTTTAATAATATTAATATAAAATTAGATCTGTTTTAGGTTCTGTCTGTTATAGTTTATCTATCTATCTATCTATCTATCTATTTATTTATTGACAACTATATTGTTAATTTTTTACCTTTTTGTGAAGTTTTACTTAAAATGAACTAAAATGAATGAATATTAATATTAATTCAAAGGCAAAATGTAAACATAAAACTGTGTAAAAATGAATACATTATTGTTTTGTATTATTTATTGTATTATTATATATGTATTATTATTGTATTGTATCATATTGAATACTGTAGTTTTTACTGTATATATACACTATAAAAATATGTTTCAAAGTTGTAAATAAAACAAACACATTTCAGTATTTTAGAGTATTTCAGTCTGTAGTTCAAAATTCTGTTTAATTCAGTGTTACTTGCTGTTTCTTTAATTATTTGTGAACTTTAGCAATTCCTGAGTGATAATTGTTTCAAAGGAATTTCTACACCAATTTTTTTTTCAGCGTAGATTTCTTCATGTTTTTAAAGATGACATCAGTGAGTCACACAACCTGTCAATGTCTAATTTGTCTAGCTGCCAACAAATGACAGATTAATCTGCATCAAAATACTGTACAAATATAACGCATATGTTCAAACACAAACTAATATCTAATTATATTGATCACCGATTGAAAGGCTAATTGACACACTTTGCAGAAAAGGAGGTCAAACTCCATTACAGCTGTCCAACCAGGACACCAACACCAGGATAAAGGCTCAAAAGAAGGCTTGGCTGCTGCAGGCTTGTGGTCCAGATCTGCAAGGAAAGGCAAGCTTGAGGCAACCAATCATCTTGTCCGACTTTCTGCAGCCACAAATGAGCTATACTAGCTTCTGGCAATGTCATATTCCAGTTACTCTATGTGTACAAGTTGAAAAAACCAGCATGGACCGGAGAAGCGAAAATACTTCAGCCTCAGATCCTGGATGGGAAAGCATCCACCCTACAATTTAAGACAGGGAGAATGCTTGGGCAAGACTGTGGACACTATTTAGTATTCAGCACCATTTATCTCCAGTGTCCTTAGAAGCTGTTTTCCCCCTTTCCTCTGGGAAAAGAACAGTTGACAGTTGGCTACCAGAGGACAGAGGCTTTTGTGAGCAAACTTATGCAAAACCTGACGGACTGTTACTGTAAATCAGGCCCACTCTAGGATGTTTCTCTGGCTCTGAAGGACTAGACGGGGGCCGGAGGGCTGGCAGGCAGTTCAGGGCGAGACCGGAACGTTCCACATTTATTTTCCTCTGGGACAGATGAAACACATTCATGACCCCCACACAACACTGAAACAACACCACGCCTTGTTTGTTAATCTGAACCGCGCTCCTAACGCACTTTTATTATTGGCTATGTGCAAAAAAGGAAAAAAAGAAATGATATCAATAATAAAAACAACAGCTGTTTCGTGACGGACACTAGCAGCTGCAGATGCTACTGTACCTGACACGGCAACAATTCCATCGGCATGAGCACAACAGATATTTTCCAGAGCTGTTCATATCTCACTATCCAGCTACATCCCAAAGGACAGGAGAAGACACAAATGTTGAAACTAGTTCTGTATAAGACATTATAAACATTTATGGCTAAAAGCTGTTCTGCTCTCTTCTGTCTTTCTTTGTTTATGATTCTGACAAGTGCCAGCTATTAGTATGCAGTTTTACTATCAGACTGTCTTACAGTGTCATTCAACACTTGTAGTTGTACCTGCTGTGATACTAAATCCGTGCTATATAAGAGACTGTTAGTTTATGGTTGGATGGTGACTTCTGCTGCTTTGTTTGACTGCCCTTTAACTCTGAACTCAGCAGGAGTTTAAAATAGACTGTGACGGGCACAAAAGATTATTCTAAAACTAGGGGGCTCCATAAGGACATCCCAGCAAGACATGAACAAATAACGAATTCCTCATTTACTGCTTCAGCCCAACTAATCCAATAGGAAGACTAGGAAATGAAGCAGAAATCAGCTTCAAGGATAAATAACAAATATTTTTGAATCTGCTTGTTCTATCACTATATTTAGATATTTTTGGTGAATTTCATGAAAACTAATTAAAAAAAAAAATAAATAAAATATATACTGTATATACTGTATATACAAACACAATTAAGCAGACAATTAAGAACTGCAGAAATCAGCTTCAAGGATAAATAACAAATATTTTTGAATCTGCTTGTTCTATCACTATATTTAGATATTTTTGGTGAATTTCATGAAAACTAATTAAAAAAATAAATAAATAAAATATATACTGTATATACAAACACAATTAAGCAGACAATTAAGAACAATTAAGTAGATTTCTGTTGTCAATTCCTCATTTCCGTAATGAAAAATACTATATCTCATTACTATTACTGTAATGTAAAAAATGCATAATTTATGACTTAATTTGGGAATTTTGTTGAACAGCATTTAATCATGCTGAAATGTTTATTTATGCTAAATAAATATTGTAAATCATTAAAAGAAATCTACACAGATTTGGTGGGGAAATGTTTGTAATTGTTATAAAATATAATGCCAAATAATTACATAAAGTATGTAAAACAGAAATAAATATATACTTTCTTCAAATTTTGGCATGAAATGGCCATGTTTTTGAGACATTCACTCATTTATTTTATTATGCTAAGCTGTCCAATTAAGTGTGCTGTGGTATCATTGTTAAGACTAACAATTCCTATAATTCCCTAGATAAAACACATGTTGAAATCTTATTCAAATAGAGTAAACATTTAAAAACTAAGAACAGTAGCATGCAACCTGTAAATACAGAACCACATCAGTATTGTATAAAATACAGAACCACATCAGTATTGTATAAAATACAGAACCACATCAGCATTGTATAGGCTAATACAAACATGATCTCAAAACTCTAATTTACACAATTCGAATGCTGTATACAACAAGAGTTCACAAATTCAGTGCTGTGTGATGGAATCCCTGAGATTACAGGCTTCACATCTAAACAATGGAGTTTTATTAAATAATCCTTCCAAGTGTGAAATTGCCTATACTCATATACACCAAAAAAATATTGGCTTAACAATACAAAACTGGAGAGCGCGACTGTCATAACGGTTCTATATATGATGTATTATATCATAACATCTAAAGAAAATGGCAAAATAATTCCCAACCTATCAGCGTAAAACAAAACACATTGGTGGCTACATTACAGCGTGGTGTAAAATACCATGGCAGAACAGAGCACGATGTGTTTGACCCCTATGCAGGTGTCTGCACTGCGAAGTGTGCACCAATGGGACTTTTAAAGTAAAGAAACCAGAGAAACACTGCAATACGGTCATCTCATGTCCAAAAAGAAAATGGACTGCTAAACTGACCACAACAAGATCTACGTCAAGACATACCTGTGCCATGTCTCTGTGGCCACAGCCTCTGTTTGGCATCCTAACAGCCACTCTTCTCAGAAAGCTGATCTGAGTTCAGCCAGACTGGCTCCCAGAGTCCATTCATCACCCTGACTGCTCCTCAAGCACTGAGACTTACAGTGTACTCACTCCACAGCCTGTGGCTCAAACAGTGACACGAAAACAAAGGAGGAGGAAAGCCCATCCCAAAACACAGAGTGAAAGAGGGAGGAAAAACATGGAATAAGAGAAAAGGGCCAGTCAGGACAGCCTGATGCCGCTAAGAAATCGAGGCTTTCTGAATAAAGAGAGGGAGAGAAAGAACCAATCACTGGGGAGCGGACTCCCTCCTCCTTTTCGCCCGGAGGATGCTAATCATTTCTCAGTGCAGTCTGACAGGTCAGAAAGTCAGAAAGTCGGTGCGCTCCTTTTATTTTCACAACAGTGTGTTTTCATGGCATCGTTTCCTCGTGAGATTTCCGCAAACAAGTGAATGTTTTAAAGAGATAAAACATGCAGGACAGATGGACAATAGTGGAAGGAATATAAAACGCTTTCTTTCAGATCAAAAGGGGTGATTTGCTTAAAGTGTTTCGAAAAATAAGTTGTTTTATTAATGATTTTTTTGTCTTATTAGGTAACTCAACAGCCCATTAATGCTAAATTACCCTTTCATCGACACTGTACAATGATTCACTTTTGAACTAAATCAAACTCAAAGCTTCCTTTAGGCCTACCTCTCCCTTTAAAGTATGCGTGAACCAGAAATTGCACCCAGAAGTTGTAAATTTTCTGAGTGAAACAAATATTAAATGAGAAAAATGGAGGGCGGGGCTTGATTTTTGCACACATGCACATCAACTCTAGTTCGCAGCAGACTCAATGTTCTGCTCAAACTGACACCATCGGATACTAAACTCAAATTTTTAGATTTTGACTAAAGATTACAAAGAAAAAACACTTTTCCCTGTGGATTAACTTCCAAAGTCTCCAAGCAGTTCACAGTAGAGACGTTCACTGGTTGAGTGAATAATTCAATAACTCACTCAAAAAGACATTTAAGTGATTTGTTGCTGAAATAATCAGTGTTTTTAAATGAATCAGCTAAGTGAATAATTCAATGACTCATCTATAAAGAAGTTTACATCATTTGTTCATGAATTAATAAGCATTTCTGAATGAATCGGTTGGGTGAAAGATTCACTAACAACGTAACCTGCAGAAATTCCCACCACTAATTCACAGGCCAACGGTCTTTAGTTATTATTATTATCATTACTATTATAGTTTACATTTTTAATTCAGTAATTTTGTGTTGAAATGTCTGTTTTCTAGGTTTAACAAATTCTTTCCAACTATCCCCCAGGCCGAGAATCACTGAACAATTATCACTGAACAATTATACTCATCTGATAAGGACTCAACAAAGTCATTATCCACAGTTCAGCATTCATAAATGAAGTCTATGTAGTCCACCTGAGCATGTTTTAGAGCTTTGAGGCAAAAGGAAACAAATAAACAGCTTGCCAGTACAAATCTGGCACACCTCCTGCAGCCCTTCGCCTGCGGCAACCACCTCCAAAGAAGAGGAGTGTGCGTGAGAAGTCGCTTTATTCTAAAAGGAGAGGGAATGAAAAGAAAAGCAAGCACTTCCACATTTCTTTGTTTAGTCCATAACGAATACCCCTGAATAACTGTCGCGCTCTCTCTCTTTCTCACTCTCCCTCTGTCTCACCTAGCATGAAGCGCTAAATACTAACATATTATAGTCATAATGAATGCAGCCACCAAATGAAAGGCCATTGTTCCAGGCAGACATGTGACTTTTATTACTGTGAGTGATCAAAATCAGTTATTCAGCGTTGGGCGGGTTGAGGGGGAGCGAGCACAGAGGGAAGTTGTCAGTCAGGAGCTGAAAGAGGTCACAATGCAAGCGCCCCGCCCCGGTACATGATAATGAGGAGCTCTTTCCGATGCATGACTGATTAACGGACCACATAAAAATGCACTGAACTTCAAATGCACGGATAAAACCCAGTCTTTCCAGCTAATCCACAGAAGAAAGATCCGAAGCACAGAAACAATACAAGTACTGCCAACTCTCTTTAGCTCCTCTTTTCACATCTCTGTGGTTCCCAGACATTTTTAGTGATTACAGTAGTGTTTAATTAACCCATTGTCTAAAGGAGAGTAATTATGGAGTAATATAGAAACATGCATTTGTACCAAGTTAAATACTAAAGTTAAAGCCATAATGTCTACACTCAGATATATTTTAAAGGCAAAAATACTCTAATAAGGCTAAACGCCCAGAAGATGATTTAAGTGACACAGCTGACTTTATTATTACTGTAAAATAGGTACAAGCTGAGACATGAAGAAATCATTTGTTCATGAATTAATAAGCATTTCTGAATGAATCGGTTGGGTGAAAGATTCACTAACAACGTAACCTGCAGAAATTCCCACCACTAATTCACAGGCCAACGGTCTTTAGTTATTATTATTATCATTACTATTATAGTTTACATTTTTAATTCAGTAATTTTGTGTTGAAATGTCTGTTTTCTAGGTTTAACAAATTCTTTCCAACTATCCCCCAGGCCGAGAATCACTGAACAATTATCACTGAACAATTATACTCATCTGATAAGGACTCAACAAAGTCATTATCCACAGTTCAGCATTCATAAATGAAGTCTATGTAGTCCACCTGAGCATGTTTTAGAGCTTTGAGGCAAAAGGAAACAAATAAACAGCTTGCCAGTACAAATCTGGCACACCTCCTGCAGCCCTTCGCCTGCGGCAACCACCTCCAAAGAAGAGGAGTGTGCGTGAGAAGTCGCTTTATTCTAAAAGGAGAGGGAATGAAAAGAAAAGCAAGCACTTCCACATTTCTTTGTTTAGTCCATAACGAATACCCCTGAATAACTGTCGCGCTCTCTCTCTTTCTCACTCTCCCTCTGTCTCACCTAGCATGAAGCGCTAAATACTAACATATTATAGTCATAATGAATGCAGCCACCAAATGAAAGGCCATTGTTCCAGGCAGACATGTGACTTTTATTACTGTGAGTGATCAAAATCAGTTATTTAGCGTTGGGCGGGTTGAGGGGGAGCGAGCACAGAGGGAAGTTGTCAGTCAGGAGCTGAAAGAGGTCACAATGCAAGCGCCCCGCCCCGGTACATGATAATGAGGAGCTCTTTCCGATGCATGACTGATTAACGGACCACATAAAAATGCACTGAACTTCAAATGCACGGATAAAACCCAGTCTTTCCAGCTAATCCACAGAAGAAAGATCCGAAGCACAGAAACAATACAAGTACTGCCAACTCTCTTTAGCTCCTCTTTTCACATCTCTGTGGTTCCCAGACATTTTTTACAGTAGTGTTTAATTAACCCATTGTCTAAAGGAGAGTAATTATGGAGTGTGTATCCAGAGAACTTTAACCAGGGTGAAATTTACCCTGGCAGTCCGCTGCTATCATACTCTCACCACATGAGAGTTCACCACAGCCAATGCAACAGTCTAAAGCCAACTCTGAGGTTCAGCACTGGGTCATGAGCATTGTGACAGGTTCTTCCTTCGGTCCACAAACAAGAAGGGCAATGCTGAGATTTTAGAAGATTATGTGTTATAATTAGAACTAATGTGGGAGTTTATGACTGATGCAGCATTATTTGCATGTTTGTGGCATTGTAACTCATGCCTCTAGCTTGCATTGCCTGTTGGGCACAACCCTTCAAAGCATACTTCAGAGGAGCATGTGACCAGAAATCTAAGAATATATCACTAGGCTTGCTGATTATAATGGTGCACCGTTTAAAGCATGCAAATACTTTGTAATACATACACCTGAGCTGGAGAAGCATGAAATTCTACCAGTATTTCAACTTCTGCAAAATCCTTTTCATTAAAGGCAACTGCTTTTACCTTCACTTTAAAGTTGCCTTTCAATTTGTTCTATATACTGTAGTATGTTTTATTATTTAAGTAAGCATTTAAAAAAAAAGACATAAATGTGTAATTATACAAAACTATATATAATAATATAATTAGAAATTAATTCTCATATTTTACTAAATTACAAATTTATTTATTGTGATATTTTTATTTGTATGCACTGCTAATATATATTATTTGTAAATACACAAATAAATTCAGTTTTTTATATTCATCAAAGAATCCTAAATATATATATTTTGTTATGATTACTGATGATAATAATAATAATAATAATAATAATAATAATGAATGGATGATGAAAATTCAGCTTAGCCAATAGAATAAATTAAATATAAAATATTTTAAAATATATTAAATAGAAAAGTGTAATACTATTTCACAATATTACTGTTTCACTGCATTTTTTATCAAATAAATGCAGCCTTTCTTGAGCATAAGAGACTTCTTTCGTAAACATCTCAAACTTGTGAACAGTGGTGTTTCAGTGATCTTGTAGAAGTGCTTATCTTCACTGCTTTATTGGTGTTTAGATGAAACTTAATTCCAAAGAAAATTCTGAGGTACAGCCAAAGAAAGTCTGGATGTTCCAAAAGGCACTACTGGCTCAATTATCAACAACAGAAAGCTACATAAATCACCCAGACAGTGACTGAAAGGTTGTGCCTCACACTCTCAGTGTGAATAAGCAGATCTGTGAGAGAAGCACAGCGAGGCCAAGATCTTTTTGTGAGATATACAAAGTGCAGTAGTGGGGAATGTAGTAAAGGTGCAGCAGTCAACCATATAAAGAGCTCTGCATAACACTGGCCTTTAAAAGTGGGGGGCACAATAGATGCCATCCCTCAAATAAGTGAAATAGACTATGGCATTCAAGAGAACCATAAACTATAACAGAGCTCACAATGAAAGATTTTATGGTTAAATGACACAACAATCAAATCAATATGTATTGCACAAATCTAACACAACACGGCACCAAGAAGTGTGGCTAATCCTTCTCTACTAAACCAACCAGAAGAACAGCAAATCTGCCAGGATAAATGGGTCAAATTCACACCTGTCATTTATGCAATGATATATACGCTTATGCCAACATACTTAACCCTATAAAGCCTAATGCATCATATTTGATTTGTAAATTTATAATGCATCTAAATTACCAACATGATCAAAACTTTGCTGAAGAACCTGTTGTGCACATTCTGCTACATGCACTCTGATTTATACAGTAGTTTATACCTTATTAGCAAGTAAAAGGAACTCTGACTGGATTCGTCTGAAAGAAGAAAGTCATATACACCTAGGATGACTTGAGGGTGAGTAATTTAGGGGCAATTTTTTTTATTTTGGGGTGAACTAACCCTTTAATATAATTCTAAAAAGTCCCCCTTCAGGTTGTGGTGCACATGTCTTTTTGCTGTGAAGTCTTTGCTGATTTTTATAACGTAAACATAAGAATAACTTTTACATTGTTAGTAATATTTGATGATGAACACTTAGTGGACTAAAGCAACTTAGGTTTATTTGATTATCTATGTTAAAATTTGAGTATCAAATATGATACAACAGGCTTTTGAGGAACATTTATTTATACATCTCTGCATTGCATTATATGTTTTGACCCCCACAGTAAAAACTACCAAGCTGATCATAAAATTAAGCATTTAAATATCATCTTATTACAAAATATAATTAGGCGATATAGAGTGACAATTTATGTTTATTTGTATTTTATAAATAGTTTGCTAAATACAGACCTCATTAATTTACATGACCAGGTATCAGAATTTCATCTTACTTTTTGCATATATATATATATATATATATAGCAACTACACCAAATTGCATATTTTGCTCATTTTGGACCTCTTTTTTCCTCCTCAAGTATGAGTTTCATATTTTCTTATATCATATTATTATGAGCTATATGAGCTGACGTATCAAATGTAATACTCAACAAAAAACACACATGCAAACTTTTTTTTTTAGTTCTGTCTTAAAGTTCAACAAACTGTTCCATTTAAAAGAAAATCTAATATCTAATATCAAAATGTGAGGACTAAATACTTAGACTAGCATAATATTTTAGAGTTTCTTTTAAATAATAACTCTGGATAGGATTAAGGGTCTTAATAATTTTTCACGCGACTCTAAACAAGGTTTCCTTATGCTATTAATATGATGCAAGATGCCTGTAATACAGTTTGAATTCACCCAAAGCTATCTGAATGGCTGGAATTTACAGGCTATGATTCAACGCATCAAGTTCTGTCTTATTCTGCCTCGCATAACCTCAGAAAAGAAGTGAACATATAAATGCCAATCAAAATAACACTTCTGCTGGATGTTTTAACCTGACTTCAACATAATCATAGTTCCGACTTAAAATGATCATTAGTGCCTATAAAATCTTGTCAGTGCAAAAACTAACAAGCACCTGCAAACAAACATTCACAATGACTGTATGAACCTCCTATTAATTTGTAACTCCTAATGAATGAAAAATATTATGCAATAATATTAGGTAACATTTCAATAAAACAAGAAAGGAAGTGAACAAATTGTATGACAGGAATCAACAACTACTGCTGTAGGGAGGAGTGGTAAACTATCAGGACTAATCATTCTATTAAATAAGAGGCAACACTGCCTAAAACCAACCTCATTTTCTGGCCTGTTCATACCTGATCAGAGCAACACAACACACTGCAAATCTTCTGTTCATGGTGTCAGGAAAGTGCACCAACCATCTGCAGACACTAGACTTCAATGCATTGCACAACTCCTTAGCAACATCCGACAAGTTAAGGCACAGCCTCTACAGGGGTGAAGGCAGATAAGCTGCTGGCAGCATGTGAGGAGAAGTACAGTACAGTATGTCCTGATGGTGCATGCTTGCTCCTCGATGATGATTACATCAAACCCTTTGGCAGAAAGACGCTTAGCGGGATTAAATTCAAATGAATGAATCCTTGCATTAAATGGAAAATGACAGATCTAAGAGTATTGGATAATAAGCTCTCACTACATCAGTGGTTAAATAATCTAAATTAACTGAATGAGAATTATGGCAATATATGGTTTTGCTACAGTGTACATTATGGGTGTTTTTCTGTTGGTATGAGATTTGAAGAGTACAATCAGGTTCATCAAACTCAAAAGGAAGACTGAGCTTACCTGGGGAAGAACTGGCGATGGTCTTAATCTCTGGAGACAAACAAAAAGGAAACATATACAAGACCGTTTCAAGGTGTGTCGTGAATTAAACTACCAACAAATCTGTACAAAACAGAAGCAATGCAGGCATTAGCCTTATGGCAAACTGTTGACGTTAATGCAAACCACAGGGAACTGGTACAGTATTACTGGAACAATCATATTTAGTGTTTAATTAGGGTGAGGTAAACAAGATTTCCTTAGCGCATAGCCCACACCTTTTATATTATGACTTCTTTTGAGGTTAAACGGGTATCTTACTATAGTTAAAACTTAAAAAGTAATGCTACCAAATAAACATGAAAGAGAAAAATCTAACCCATGGTGCTTGTTAAAAGCTACTGTTTCTTGTGCAATTTTTGTTCGGACATAAATGTCTTAATAAATACATGCCATTGTTTGATCTACTAGCCAGCCATATGGTTCTCTACCATGTAAAAAAAACTCCTGCTGAGGTTTAATGTCAGTGTTCATTCTTTAACCAATCAAAACAATTAAAACCAGTTCAAGGTTGTGCTGTGACCTCCGACCTAAGACAGCCAGCTTGGTTTCATTACAAGTTACACTATTTATATCATCTTTTATTAAACCAGATTAAGTTGTCAGATTTTATCAATTTTAAACCATTAATACATTAGGAAGTCACATATGAATAGGATCACTGAAGGTCTTTGAAATGATAGTGCCTACCAAAAAATACTAATAATACAAACTCCAGTCTTTTATTCCCTAAATAGTCCAAGAAACCACTTTGTTGCTGATGTTTGGGCATGCAGAGGTTCTAGCTACGCCTTGCTTAGAATAAAAGATGCTAAAACCCAGATAAACCCCTAACAGGTCATAAACCTTAAGAAGTTGCTGTGATTTACAGCTGCTATATTCATGGAAAGGTTCAAATGACAGCATTTCAAAGGCTGGTAGAGGGATAGCGCATGGACGCAGTCAGCCAGCCATTACAGACGTTTCAGTGCCCTGAGAAACACTGCACTTTTGGAACAGGTTCAAGGATTTAGCTGCATTTTAAGAGGCAAATATGGAGACAATATTCAGACGAACTGAAAAGCGAGTGTTACTTAATTGGAAGTTGCTTGTGTTTAGACCTATAAACAGGCTGAAGGAGATCAGACCAGTTATGATTTAATCAAGGACAGTAATCAGTACAATTACATTTGCCCCTTATAATTTTTGGGAGATAATCCTTACTTTTCACAGACCCCCAACAACCATTTAATGGACTTACAATGGCCAGTGTGAAGATGATTTCACACCTTTCAACTGCATCATACCATAATATGATTGGGGTATAAAAAGGATGAGATTGAGGGGAAGGGTTGGGTAGTTAAATACTGATGAGCTTAACAGACCCCCTGGGTTAGAGCAGGTGGAAGGTCTGACTCCACTCAAAGCACTTTTAACTTTCTGACTGAGAGGGAATCTTCAGTGAAGCAAACCTTCACCATCTGTTATGAACAAGACTATACTCTACATCAGTCATTCTCAACCAGGGGGCCGGCCGGGTCTCACTAGGGGGTCTCGGCAAACTTCCAGGGGGGCCTCAGTAGATCATAAGTTAGATTAAAATAGCTTTAATTGAAATGCATAGATATCTGTAAAGACTGAAAACCCATGTGTTGTATAATAATTATATCTACATTTTTTATGACCTCATATTATTTGATTTCTACTTTTAACATTTGTACTTTTAAAAATAAGTTTGTCATTCTACACAGCTATTTTGCTCGCTTTTGCTAAAGCGCTTTGAGTGCCTAGAAAAAGCGCTATATAAATGTAATGAATTATTATTATTATTATTTAAGTGAACTGTCAAGATACATTTTACTTAAAAGCATAATGACTTAATGACTTGGCAAATGTTTAAAAACGGTATACTTACTACAAAAATAAATGAATAAATAAACAAACAAACCTGCTATTGGTAAAAGAAAAATAAACTTGATTTTTTTTTTTTAATCTTCTTTTTTTATTATTATTTAATTGTATTTATTTATTTATTTTTTTTTAAACAAGGCTTAACATTCTATGCTATTTTCCTTTAATGTTTTTAAATGTTTCTTGATTTAAGAATGTTCAGAAATTTGCATTGGAAAACAAGACAAATATACTGAGTAAAATATTCATATTTTGAGGGTCATTATTTCATTTTGTACTTTCAAAAGTAACATGCCTTACCTGACACAACTTTACTACTGTCCAACAAAATATGTACGCCGAGAGGGAGAACTTCGCTCTCATGTATCGCTCCGGAAGGCAGGCGAGATGCATCTGCACCTCATCCAGTCCTCCGTCTCCAGAACGCTCCAGTTCACAGCCCTGCGTCCCAGTACCGTTCCCAGCGCCTGTCTCTTCCATGTTTACAACGATTTCAACTAGTTTAAAAGTCCTTTAGGACAGGCAACGCGTCCTAAGTGTACCTGTCTGCTTCATGTTGGTTGTAAAGTCCGCTGAATGTCACAGAAGGCAAAGGCTCTTGAACAGTGCATGACATTTGTGAGTACTCAACCGCGGGTGATAGTGCAAAGTTTATTTTACCGCTGTCAGTAGTTTACACATATTTTCCAGCTCCGCGAAACGCGAGATTTACTTGTGATGCGGCGGTGTATAAAAAGCAGTGCAAAAGTCTCTGTGGTGTGGTATAACAAATTCCTCCGTCCCACGTTGTTTGTCGGTGACAGTCGGGGGGGAGAGGAGTGAGAGTTTCACATCCCAACACCTCCTCCGTCTACAGTAAACGAGCGACGCGACGCGACAAACCTGAACCAATAAGCCGCGAATTTGTGTACACTGCGAGCTATCGGAGTAGTGGATGGAATTCTGACGTCAACGCCCAGTGTACCAAACACGCGAGCAGCGCGACGCGACAAACTAGAACACTCACATTAAAATCAATGAAATCATCTATGTACGTTCATTTGCTCTGTAAACCACTTAAGTGTAGATACAGATGTGAATTATATGAGGTCAGTTGCATATTTTAAGCATTTTCTTTTAATAATAGATCATTTATTACTTTCAAGAAATGCAGTATAAGCTTTACATACCCCAAGGACCCTCATCCAGACAGGGACCACCAATATAAAATAGATTATAAAACAATTAATATTATTATTTAATTATTTAATAAGATCAAAATCATTGTCTTAAAGGAATAGTTCACATGAATATGAAAATTTGCTGAAAATGTAGGCTAATCACTCCCAGGCTGTACAACAAGATGTAGATAAGTTTGTTTCTTCATCTAAACAGATTTGGAGAATTTTAGCATTACATTACTCACTAATGGAACCTCTGCAGTGAATGGGTGCCGTCAGAATGAGAGTCCAAACAGCTGATAAAAACATCACAATAATCCACAAGTAATCCACACAACTAGTTGATCAGTTAATGTGTTTGAAGCGCAAAGCTGTGTGTTCATAATAAATAAATTCATCATTAAGGAGTTTTAACTTTAGACCTGGCCAAAATACCAGACCAGTCCATAATAATGCTTCCTCTAGTGAAAATGTCCACCCCCTTTTGTCCTCTAACATCAAAATACACCAAAATATTTGTTTCGGACTGTTTTGGATTGTTTTTGCTTGTAAACAGCACTTGATCTGTGCATATTTCTCACCTGATTCAGATGAGATGACTTTTTCACTGGAGAAAGCAATATTATGAATAGAGGACTCAATTTAGCGAGAACGGTTTGAAGTTAAAAACATCTTGATGGTTTTGCTTGCTACAAACATGCATCTTTATTCTCTTCATACAATGTTAATTGACGGACTGGAGTCGTGTGGATTACTTGCGGATTATTGTGATGTTTTCATCAGCTGTTTGAACTTTCTTTCTGACGGCACCCATTCACTGCAGAGGATCCATTGGTAATGTAATGCCAAATCTCTCCAAATCTGTTCCTATTAAGAAACAAACTCAATTTTCAGCAAATTTTCATTTTTGGGTGAACTATTCCTTTATCTTGCATGTCATACATCTGCTGTATCTTCACAGACCCCTGGTAGAAAAACCTGGCCATAAAAACATTAAGCTCTTTATTGTATTATATTGAGAGAAAAAGCATTAAATCAATGGCTCTGTGAAGAGAGAGTCGTTTTTACACCCACATTCAATCACAGACTTGTTGACGTGATTTTGTCTTAAAGCACAGCCGGCGCCAGGCCTGATACAGGGCTCTGTTCAGTCACTCTGTTGTTTGCTTTGCTATTGTTCTGTCTATTAAGCAACGTCAGAGCTACTGTCAATACGTACAGTGCTGACACCTCAGCTCATCTGCTTGGTTTCGAAACAGCCCTCATCTGAGTGTGAAATCAACCATTAGTACACCACAAATACAAAAAGCTGTAATTTAAATGCACATGGATTCATAAATAGGTTTTTATTAATACTCAGTGACAAAGGCAAGTACATCAATATAAATATTGCACAGAACTACGATAATTGTCAGCTGCCCTGTCTTGAAAAGAATATAATGGCACTAAGAGGTGACAAAATAACCGTCTTACTACTCCATTCCAACAAAATCAGCACTTTACATAGTTTATACAGCCTACAAATTCATGCAACACATTCGTTTTGCAATATAGTCATACATATTATTAGGATATTGTCAGTGGTTCAAGTCTTACATGCTATTAAGAGTTATCTAATTCTTGGATTTTGACACAGTGTGTCCTGAGAAGTAATATAATTACATTTGTACAATAAATACAGCACAGATAAAACAACTTCCCCAATTTTAAGTATATCAAATAATATGAGAAACAGTAAGCTATCTGAAAAGCTTCTGTTCAGTGCTTACATTTTTAATTGTCAATGCCAAACTAGAGTGCTTTTATTGAGGATTATCATTGCATTCATTACTGACACCAACTCTGTACCAGATGTTGTTATGGCTGATCCTGATCTAATGGAAAACAGGTTGAGGCCCTGAAATATAATACTTTACTAATAGCTGCTCAGGTTATTGCAGAAAGGGCTTCTTCGAAATGACCCTTTGGCTTTCATTTGTTTAGAGCAAGGATTGCGTGCATATATAGGCCACTTCTAAAGGTACCATTTCTTTGGTATCTGAATTTATCTTTTCAAATTTTGGTTTATTCATATTAGGGGTGGGTGATATGACCAAAATCTTATATCACGATATGAGTAATTTTATTGCACGGTAACAATATATATCACATTACAATTTTTTTTGCTTTAAATAAGGTCTTTAGGATATCAATTTTTTATACCATAGAAATGTCATTAATTCTTGTCACCAATGTCAATATCACAAAAAACTAATACTAGCCTAAATTAAAACATAAATAAATAAAAATCAGCCTCAATAAAGACAAGTAAACAGTGATTAAATAAGAAACTAATTACAAGCAGGACAAAAAAACTACAGTAGAACAAACAAATAAAAAATGCTACATTGTATAATCAAATGAATAAAACGCTGCATATTCTTTACAATGTAAATTAAATATATATTTCTTCTTATTAAAGTTACAAAAGAGATTTAGTCAAGAACAGTGAGAGATTTTCTCTCTTCTGTTTAACATAAATGACAGACAGCAGGAATATTAGACTGCTGTCACTTTAAGAGCTGCCCAGATCCAATATACTGTTACACATGTGCTTTCTTTCTCAGCTGTTTGCTTTCACTTAAGACCTAAATTACTGTGTTTATGAGGATACTTGCAAAGACGGCATTTTGATATATACAAGTGTGTGTATTTAACTGTTCCGGGCCTATAAAATGGCAAAAATAACTCCGTTCAATACTTACTTTATGAGCACCGTCTTCACATGCGCCTTTCTGACAGTGCTTAAAATCACTTGTTTTTAAACTGCAATGCTTAAAAACGCGTGCAAACGATACGTTTTCGTGACTACGTAGCACAGCAACATCACATGAGCGTGTAACTGCGATAGAATGGATTGTCCAAAATCTCTACCGGTTGATACATTTCTACTGGTTAATCGTGTCTACCGGTATATTGCCCACCCCTAATTCATATATACATCCATAACCATTAAGAGCGTATATATAAATGGCTCGAAGTTAAGTTCAATGTTAACTAGCCACCAAAACATAGATGTACAGACGTCTATTTTTAAGCGCATGTCTGTCTGCTCAAAGATAGATGTGAAGACATGTATAGATTAATAGTCATACCAGGGGTTGTATTTATGGGAATTCTGTTCAATAACAACCCTAGCTGGACTATTGCAGTCTAGGTTGAGTTGAATTTACCAAGTGAAAAAGGGACAGAATTGGCAGAATTACATTCCAAAATGGACAAAGACGACAAGTAAAAGTGCCACCTGCCTGCTTTGTGAAGAGGCCTACTATATGTATGAATGGACCTTTTATGGGGGGCTCTCATCAATTCTGGTCACATCAGCCAGATCAGAGGCGTTCTTTCAAAGGGCTGCTTTACCTCATTTATTCACTGATACACAATTATCCGTCTCTGGTTTGAACTTTAATTGGACAAATGAAAATGCAAAGTTGATTCCATTGCTATGTCTCCAGCTGTCCCAATCCTTTCAAGAAATTGGCTGTTTCTCTTCCAAACTCCAGAATAGAGCTTTTCAAAAAGCTTGTCAGATTGTTTCGATACACAAAAACAAGCTAAAGTATAACTTCCCACAATGTCAAATTTCATAACTTTTTTAAGACAACAGTTTAAAATGTCTCCCTTGGACATTAATAAAGTGTTACTGTAGTTATTGCACTAGTATGTACTGTCATTGATCCTTGGTTTGAAAACTCCAGCAATAAACTTGCAATAAAAAATAGCAGTGATTGCAGAAACACTATGGAGAGAGAAAAATACTGATATGACAGGTTTCAGACAAATGACACTTTTCAAACAAACAGATCAACAGACCTGTTGTTGCCCCAGGCTGACCGTGTTGCTGAGTTGACAGTAAAATGAGCAAACATGTCAGATTTCTTGCGGACGAAAGGTAGAGACTTTGAAAGCTGGTAGAGAGGTCAGCTGACCGGAGGGCTGAGGTACTGGACGGAAGAAACGAGTTTAAGACAGTCAGGATCCACAAATTCAGAATCTGTAAAGAAATTAGAAAAAGATTCAATATTTCAATGTGCAAGTAGCTCTAAGGTTGAATCTCACCAAGAAATATGTCATATTTCCCCCACCAAAGTAAAAAAAACAAAAAAACACATGAATAAGACTTAAAATACAAATAAGAAATTATACATTTATAGATAAAGATGTTATGTATTTTGACATTATTTCTCCAAAAAAAAAAAATGCATTCTCATTAATCTGATATAAAATATAATGATATACCATTAATCTGGTATAAAAACCTTCCTGTCCAAAGAAAACAAAAAACTTTTTTTAATGAGCATAAATTAAACAACAACAAATACTATGATGTGCCTGTTCACTTATAATTGTACTTTTCATTTAGAATTGTACTTTAAATTTAAATAATATATAATTATTTTCACATTATAATAATGAGAATTAGATTTATTTAATTATTTATTGGTTGGACAGTCAACAACAAGAATTGCTGCTTAATGTGCTTAAATGTCACAATATAATAATAATAATAATAATAATAATAATAATAATAATGGTCCTAAAAATTTCTTGAATTTTTGTTTATGCAAAATATGATGTTTTGACAGATCTTGTGACATTCACTCATACTGTGATCCTATAATTATTCACAAACTCTTTTAGCATCTGAAGTGAGTAAATTTCACTCCTGTCATTGTCATTGTCATTTATTTGAAGCAGCTGCACCAGATAAATTACTCTACTTTGAGGCAAATGTTTGTTTCCTTTAAGCATCAACCAACTCAACAAGGGTTTAGCGTTCCAGCAGTGCAGTCTATTCCCTTTCCATCTTAGTGTCCTGCACAAATAGCTAATTCCATCCCTCAATATTGACACAGTCCCCATTGTGTACCACGTCATTGGACTAAATCGTCCGTAGAGTCATGAAACCAAACTAACAGCATGAGGCTTATTCCCTAAGCCAGAAAACAGAACAGAGTCCTGTTCAGCATCACCTCTCTCAATAGGCAGCAGTCAACCAGCTCTATACATCTGCTCTGTAGTGGCTCCCGGGTTGCTAAGAACACTCCCAGGAGCACACTGATGGATTATAGACCAGTCAAAGCCAACATGAACCCCTTCCCCTCTGGCTGTAAGCCGAACTGCTGGAGAGCAGCATCAGATGAGACAAGCATGTATAGAAAATGTCCTGCTCTGATGAAAGATAATGTATGAGGAAATACAGACAGGCTTAGTTTGATTCTGGTGAAGAAATGCAGGTGGTTTAAACATTCTGTTCAATCTCACACTGGGTTTTCAGCACTCATGCAAAGGGTTGTTATATGTCTATACTGCCACATAGTGGCCAAACTGTACTTTTACAGTGTAAAAAATTAACACTGTTTTTATCTGTAAACCTCTCCATTTAATTAAAAACAAACATGTCAACATCTATCACTACATAATAAAACATATTTGGCTGAACTGTGCCCCCCACCATGCTGCAAGTCACTGGTGGCTTAGACTGAATACATGCTTTCATATTTTCCAGATGTGCATGCAAACAGCTGTCTGTTGTGTAAAGATCCACTGAGAGCTGAGCAGGAAATAAAAGCATGTCAAAAGACCATTCACTGCTC
The DNA here is from genome assembly GCF_001515625.1 of Sinocyclocheilus rhinocerous. NCBI lineage: Eukaryota > Metazoa > Chordata > Actinopteri > Cypriniformes > Cyprinidae > Sinocyclocheilus > Sinocyclocheilus rhinocerous. Next base: position 205,650 of record NW_015649561.1, on the reverse strand, counting down.
ATGTCGAACTCTGTGACCATGATATAACCATCCAAAACAAGCCGAGCAATATACCTCAGGCCACATTCAAATACATTTCCTGCATGAGAAAGCTATGTCACCAAGTACACCATGTCGTGTTGTAGGTGAAAATGTTTCAAATGTGAATACAAGCTTCACATTTTTATTGTACACTGATTTTACAATAAGAAATACAAACTCTAAAAAAGAGAAAGTCCTTTCTCACACTCTTTTGATGTTGTCCTGGTTTTATTTGCTTATTTATCTTCTAAAGCAGCTCTGTTAAGAACAGGCAGACTGAAGGTGGATAAAAATCCACTTTAGTCTGATTAGAGTAACAGGGAACTCAAAATGAGTTCAGTATCTACGTTCAGCATTGTTTGGTACACAGGTGAAGTAATAGTTAAAGGGGTCATATGATGTTGCTAAAAAGAACATTATTTTGTGTATTTGGTGTAATGAAATGTGTTTATGCGGTTTAAGGTTCAAAAACATTATTTTTCACATATTTTTTGTACATTATTGTTTCTCCTCTATGCCCCCTCTTTGGATTTGAGACTTTCGTCTTTGCAACTTTACAGATCTTCTAATCACACATAAATGTTCCTTAAGAGTAAATAAGTATGTAGCAACCTGCAATCTGACACAATCAGTGCTCTTGTGATACCCACATTTTGGGGCCCCTTTTAGCAGCAGAAATGGGGTAGGCAGATTTGCAAAAAGGCTGTAAAATGTCCATCAAAAGTTTACACAAAGAAAAAAAAATCATTTAGGACATTTTAAATTTGAATCAAATTCTTTGTCAACAGGGCCAGACAGCCTTGTTAAATTATTAACAAGCTATTCTCCTCAAATTCCATTTACTTTCAGTTCCACCGTTATCATTTTAAATTATTAATTACCACAGGTCAGGTGTTTTCTTTTTAGACAAAAATTCCTAATCACCAAAAAGCAAAATAAGCAAAATAAAAACAATAAAATCTTTAAAACACAACTCTATACACCTAAGGAATATAAAACAATTACATGAAAGAATTACCTGCAGCATCAAATCCTAAATCAGAAGCTTACGACACTAACATCATTTCCACACTCATGCTGGTACACTGCCAATATACTGAGAGCTTTCCCATCTAAGTGCTGTTGCTATGGTTTCAAGATATCAGCTGAAATATATAACAAGACAGATATGTAGGGAGGATATCTGACCTTGAAGCCCTATCAAAAGCAGCTCTGCTACCCTTAGTGCTCATTAATTTACTCCAAACACTCGCGCCTGGAGAACTATAATTCTAAAGCTGCCAAGTAAGTAACAAACCCATAGAGACAATGCTTATTGTAGATTTCAATGTATCCATATTAATGTATTTCAGTAGACAATGTGTAACCATTTCAGATCTTTTTTTGTGGAATAGTTTGCATGAGAGTACTAATAATAGACCAAACGACTAAAACCCTCCCTCCCTCTAAAATCCTAATTACACATCGAGTCCATCAACGCTCAGTGACGCACACACCAAACAACCTATAGATCAGAGTCTTCGAGCACCTCTGCTGACCCAGCTACAGCAAAATCATTCCCAGAAAGCCTTGAAACGCTGAGACACAAACACTTACCCTGACACAAGCACAAAACAGTGGCCACTGACTCCCTTATGATGTAATTAAAGAAGAGGTTTTAAAAGCCCTGATCTGCAAAATGTGCTTCTGCACTATAATGACTGGCAGTGTAAAAATAAACTACTTTGAAAATGCTTTAAAGAAGTATTATGTTGTTGAACCTTTCCAATTTTCCAATTTTATTTTTTTTTAAACTGCATAATGCTCACCTCCTGCAACTGACAGCCTGTTACAGTACAGCATGCCAATTTGTTCACCTCTTGCCACTGTTTGTGAGTGAACTAAAGGAGAAAGTGCTTGCTGTGAGTATACCTGCAAGGCATGTGAGAATTTGACAGCAGGATGAAGGACTAAGTGACATGTTTCCTCTGAGGCCTCACTAGCACAGGTGCTTCTCAAGCACCCCTACAGTCATTAATAATGAAACTTTTTAGCTCTATTTTTCTCGCAATAAGATCACAGTGATTTGGAAAGCTAGAAATCAAGCAAATACATAATGTAAACATATATATGTATGCAATACTTTATGCATGGCAAGACAAATTGTCCTAAACCATAATAAGAGTGTCAACACTTGAAATCTAGAGCTTTGGAAATTTTCCCAAAAAAAACCAAATATTTATGAACTGGATAGTCAACATGACGTGTGACAGTGGCAATGTCCTTCAGTGTGGCAAGTGTCTAAATATATTTTAGACTGCAGATTGCAATTATTGTATTATATTTAATGTCAAATGGATGGATGGATGAGCACTGAAAAGACATAATTGTGCAAATATGTGCTAACTCTTGATTAGATAAATCCAGCACCTGTTTCAATTCTTCATTCGGCATCTGCGTTCTACTTTCTTATCCCCTGGAAAGACACTGCATGATCCCTCACTATTCACAGCAGACTTCCTGAGATGCCGTAATCTATGCTTCTTTTTGGATGGGTTTCCCTCTTCCACCTTATTATGGTGGTCCTCTCTGCAAAAAAAATCTGAAGAGGCAGAGGCCATGAGAGGAAGAGATGTAGGCCTGGTAGCTTGAGATACGTCTGCATCACCAAATTCAACATCACATGGACCGTAAGTTTCCAACACCAAATCATCGGAAGCATTGGTAGTGACAAGTCCCTCTGTCTCTAAAAGGGAAGGTTTCACATCTTCAGAAAAGCTGGACCTCCTCAAGCAATGTCTAGCATGCAAGCCTCTCTCAGTAGTTGCCACTGGCCTTTTCTTGTGCTTTGACTTTATGTATTTTTCAGACTGTTCTTTGTTCCGTTTTGCCCCTTGATCAAGCACAAGGGCATCTCTTATCTCACAGCTTGAGTGAGCTTGAGATAAGTTGATTTTCAAAGAAGACAATTGACTAGCACACTGCTCAACAAGGGAAGCTATGCTGATGTCACTTCTTATCCCACAGGTGCTGGCTGGAGAGAGTAGGTCTCTGGTTATTGGCTGTGGAGCTGGAGTGGATCTGGGAAGACTGGCATGGGCCCAAAGGTCTGAAGTCTTGATGTGCTCAATGAGGGACATACAAGAACGGCACAGGTGCATTTCTTTAGCTCCATTTCTCAGGGAATTCTTGCAGGATTCACAAAGAGAATCCTTGTTTATGGCCAACACAAACAAAGACCTTGTCCCAGAGCCAGGGGAGCTTACCACTGGGGACTGCAAATCTCTACCTGGAGTCGTAGGAGAGTCGATATTGAATATCCTGAAACACACACCACTCATTGGGGTCCTGGGTTGGCTCTCTGGAAAGGCCAAGGTTGACATCACTGTATTTGCATCATATTTTGAGGGCAGAACACCAACACTTTTTTGACTTGACTCTTTGAAATTAACAGTGTCTCCTCTACCTTTAACAGTTCTTGCTCCTTTTGTTGGTTTTCTAACCCTTGCTGACTGGGTTTCGCATCTCAGACATGCATCTCTTCTTTCTTCACTGTTATTTTTTGAAGATCTCAATTCTGTTGGGTTGCTTTTGTCTGTCCTATGCTTTAGCCAGTTAACTATACCCATAGCCATAGATATCTCAGTGTCACAAAGCTTTAGTAAGCAATCCTTCCCCATCCATTTACTTTGCAGAAGCTCTTGACCAACAAAGTCCTGAGCCAAAGGTGGGGCAAGATTCTCCTCTGCTCCAACATGGAAGCTGTACATGGACAATGGAAGATCACTGCACTGGCCAACAATGCTGTCTGTTAGATCGAGCTCGTCATCAAAGATCGGGGTAATCTCTGCCTCGCTGGGGTCACAGAATAGCTCATAAAGAGCATCTCCACTGTACGTGTCCCTAGGGAACTTACTGGAGTGCACTGGAGTGAGGGAACTTCTGCTGTGGTCCTCAAAACCAGGAGAAACATGATCACAGTAGCCCTCATCACTGGTGTTCCCTTGGTTGTCACTTTTGGGTGTTATCACATCAGTATTAAATTCCCTGATCTCGGATTCTACAGGTCGTGGTGTATTTGCTGTTACATCTTCAGACTTGGTTGTGGAAGGTGATTTTGTGATAGGTGTTGTGGATTTTGTTGCATGTCCTGGTGCTTTTGAACTTTGCCCTAATAGCAAAGTTCTGTTTAGGGTTTCCCACAACCCAAACATGTCCAAGACCTCAGCGTGAGCTGGAGAGGCCAGACATTCCTTACCTCCCTGGAAACCTGCAGTAGTAGGGCTTTGTTTTGGAGGTTCACAGGCAACTTTGTGATGCTCTGGGCTAAGAACCCCCTCAGGTGATACAAGATCATCAGCAAATATCTCACCACAACCAGCCTGAGATCCAAAGCTTTTTAATGAAGCCACATCCTCACAGACATTAGCACAACATTCACTGGAAGAATCAGAGGGAGTCTCACTGAGTTCGTCATTAAATCTGCTTCCTGCAGTGGTACGCTCTCTGTGTATTACCGTCTTCCTCGTCCGTTTCAATGATGGAACATTTTCACCTACAACACGACATGGTGTACTTGGTGAGACAGCTTTCTCATGTTTGTGTCTTTTGTGAACAAACAAGTCCTTAATGGCCTTCCTAGGTTTCCTCAGGGAGATCCTCTTTTTAGGAATGGATTTGGCTATGCAGGGCACAAAGGGCACTTGAGGCGTTAGGTTACGGTAATCGATGATTTCACGACTGCTGCCAGATGTTTCCCGATTCTCACGAAGCAACCTTAGAGGCGCCTCGAACCCTGAAAAGCTGACACTGGTCACCAGCTTATGGTGATGGCGCCAGTTGGTCCCATCCTTGTATCCAGGGCTCTCAGCTTGCTGTTGTCCCATTCTTCTCACACAGTCATGGGTTCTGCTTCTTCTAAAAGAGCTAGGGAGCCGTCTGTGACCTTCTGAGAGCGTGTCACTAACCCCTGGAGACAGTATGTCTAGAGTGTCTGGCACAGGCAGTGAGGATGGGCTTTCATCAGTACTGTGTGTATTCACAAATCCATTATTCATGGTGATTTGAGATTTGTGCTCTTCAGGCCCTTTACATCGGCCATGTGCCTTACTTGACCTCTTCCGATCATCTGAAGAATCTTCGCTCTTTGACAGCTTCATGTTTTCATATACATAACTGTAACTAGACATGAGACAAATACAGGATACATTAAATATAGGAGGATTATTTGTGATTTTTATTTACCTGTAATTTGGGCCATTTTTCTAATATTTTATAATATTATATTGTACTTTAAATCATAAATGTGTTTACTATCTCGTCCTTTATCACTCACATTTGAACAAGATTAAGAACATTTCAAAGAAACGTATCCAAAAAATTTTTTTTTATGTCTAATGTTTTTAGTTTTTGATGCTTTTGAATCCACACTTCAAATTGGCTATGAGATCAGAGAGAAATTTCTATATGCAACAGAAACGCACAACAAATGAATCTTCAAAACAAGTAATGAACATTATTTCAGAAAAAAAAACATTAAGCTCTTATCAGCTGAACAATAATGTTGAAAGGATTTTAAACTCATTCACATAATTGTAATGCAGGTCCCACATAGCCTGTGTCTGTTTTTTATTATTCCTGACAGCTAACATTCACTGCCATACATATGTGAAAACTATTCAGTAATATTAAACAGTACATTATTTTGATGTATGCTATTATTTGACGTAATCGGGGAAATTGCAATACATCTAGTAGTGTATTGCAATAGTATTTATACTACGCATAGCTACAGTATATTTTAAAGCAGATGACAGGTTGATTTGTAGTAAGAAGAAAAAAAGGATGTTATTGTGCACTTCGTTTGACTGAAACACTTCGTTAATACCGATATCATTTAACTGTAACTCAAATTTGATACCACAAGGACAGTCTGTGTAGCTTATAAAATAGGTCACACAAGTAGCCTATATTATGACAAGATTGAGCATTATGTGGCTCTATAACTTCCAATAAACAACGGGTCATACTAACGGTAATGAGCCAACCGTAAATGCCTGACAATAACAAAATTCCATTGATTTTATATTTAGGAATAACTCGTTTGTAACGTACTCTGCCCTAACGTAACGTTACTGGCTTGCAGTTCGTCGTTCGATTTCATTTGAGCAACGCCTTGATACACACGTTTTTGCCTAAAACGAAGTACACTGAATTCCAATAAATAAACAAATTCGAATGGCACGCCATTTCAGCGGTCATTTCAATACATACCTGAAGCAGATTGTGACAGAAGGCGTTTGGCGGGAGCTGGTGGTTCACAGGCGCGTGACAAGATGGGATGCTCTGGCTGTCAGCGAGCGTGTGAAGATAATTACGATAGCCAATCAGAAGACAGAATAACGCTCACAACACAGCATCATCACTCACGGATCATACGCCTGGGTACAATGAGCGCGGAACGTTCTCACACTCTGTGGACACTGAAATATCACTGTCGGGCTTTCATAACATTTCTGGTTGAGAAACATAAAGCCTCCAGGCTTATCTCAAACGGAAAGAGCAATATTAACAAATATATTCCCCTAAAAAAATGAAAGAAAACCGGTGTATCACAACCCACTAATACCACTCCAGTTATATTATAAAAAAAGCTATTTGAATCCACAGAATCATTTAAAATATTTAGTGTTAAAAGCTAATGCTTAATATTTGCTTGTACTATTACACTAATGCTAATATTTTACTTGTGAATTCCTTCAAAACAAAACACAAGATTCTTGAAATGTCAACAAAATGTAATTAACCTTTTGAGGAAAACTGAAAATAACACTGACAAACATAACCATTTTTGAAAAAAGGTACAGAACTAAACAGAAATATTATGCCTCCCCTCTGTTTTCATTAGACTATGTTTGACAGCATGCTTTAATGTCACTCTGTTCAAATTTTAAGTTATAACATCACATGTGTGTTTTCACACTTTGAACTACCTTTTCATTTATTTAAACTAAACGTTAATTAGCCAAACTGGGCACTCCAAACTGATATGACTTTCTTTGAAACACACACAAATAATGAATTGTCCAAATAATGAAAGTCAATGGGTCCAAAAAATTTCAAGCTACAAAAAAAGACATTCAAATAGCACTTTCTGATTACATATAATCAGATTGAGTAAATAGTATATGGCCTGAACCCAGAGAACACTCCTATCCCCAAGCTGGGATACGAATAGATAAGAGTGAGGAGTTGGGGTGGAGGAGGGATGCCAGAAAAACTGTCCCGGGACAGAGGTAAGTGCAAATGTCGATCACAGATAAGGACCCCATCCAAGGTACATGAGGCACAGGAGGTTATCATCCGTGGCTTCCTGAATGAGGTAGTGTACATGGCCCTCAATGGACAGAGGCAGGCCCATCACTTTATTCCTGTTCTTGATCACTCCCTGAAGACGCTGCTCTATGTCCAGAACATGAGTCTTAGCCTAGAGTGGAACAAAATCAAATTATGGCTATTTACAACTCATTACTTAATTAAAATGCAGCAGCTCAAATTGCATGTAAAGACGAGACACTTAAAGTACTCAAAGCAAGTGTATTCTAATTTCTAACCATAATACCTTATGTTTATTCATAATTCAAGCCTGCTTAGCTGAATATAAAAGCACATATGATAGACGTCATATAGGTAAAGATCTTCATTCAGGCTGAAGTTACTAAGTACCTTCTCATTGAGGATCTCTCCAGATTCATTGACTTGTGTCTTAGAGGAACCCTTGACAGGTTTACTCCACTCTACCAAAGGATCATGCAGGAATGTGTTTAAAACACTGGTGAAATGGAATAAAAAGACATCATGAAATTTTAAGTATTATACAAATACTGTATGAAATGTTAAACTCATTACGCAAATCAAACACACTCAACATAGAACAGAGATTTGGTTTGAGAGATTTTTCAGTATTCATGCATTTTTACTGCAGTATCATGTCTACCAATAAGTGCTGCTATTTTGTGGGTCTATACGGAATATCATTCAACGCTACTGTGCATTCAACAAGAACATAACAGTGTTTACAGGTAAAGTAGCTTACTTATTTAATGCACTAATTTACAATTGAGAAAAGCATTGGATTTTAAGCTCAAAAGTGATTATTTAGATTGCCAAAAAAAAAAAAAATCATAAACATAGTGCTACAAATTCATTAAAAATAATTAAAATATTCATATTGAATATTTTGCCTTGGTTGTTGTAGTCCAATGCATATCAGGTTGAACATTTAACCATAAACATAATCTTAATCCGTAACATCTGTCATAAAAAATAATACTGGTCAATCTTTAACCCTTGATAAATAATATACCAAAAAAGAAAAATAATAAACATCAAGTAGTAGTGAGAGCAACTGCGGTGATATGGATATGTATGTTTCAGCATGTATGATACTTCCGTTCGAAAGTTAGGGGCCAGTATGTTTTTATTTTAAAAGAAATTAATACTTGAAGAGTTCAGATGCAAAAAAGTGCCATTTGAAATTTTCTTAGAAAATGAGCATTTTTATCAGGCTCCTATGTGTAGGTTCAGTAATTTCACTTTAATGGCAATGAATAGGTTATTTTCATTGCCATTAAAGTGAAATAACTGAACATAAACATAGGAGCCTGAGAAAAATGCTCATTTTAGAAGAAAATTTCATACGGCACTTAGAGGCTTTTGCATCTGAACTCTTCACTTATTTCATTAACATTAAAGTTGATCAAAAGTGACAGTAAAGACATCTGTAAGGTTACACTGGTTTCTATTTCAAATAAAGGCTGTTCTTTTAAACCTTCTATTTATCAATATTTTTTCAGAATTGGAAAAAGAATGCATCATGGTTTCCATAACAATTATTAAACAGCACAACAGTTTTTAACACTGATAATAATAAACCAAATTAGCATAGCAGAATGAATTCTGATGGATCATGTGACACTGAAGACTGGAGTAATGGCTGCTGAAAATTGTCATCACAGGAATAAGTTACATTTTAAAATATATTAAAACAATAACAGTTATTTTAAATTATAATATTTCACCATATAACAGTTAGTCCTGTATTTTTAATCAAATAAATGCAGCCTTGGTGAGAATAAGAGACTTATTTCAAAAATATACAAAAAAAAATCTTATCAACCCCAAACTTTTGAACTGTAGTTTAAGTTCAGAGATGTTCACCTCATGAGTGGCTCTCTCTGGTCCCTCATGAGTCTGAGTGTGACTTCACAGGCCTGTCTGAACAAGCCCTCTGTGCCCATCGGCCCCATCGCATGAACCATGTTCTGAGTGAGCCGGAAGGGAACCACCTCAGGAACATCAAATATCTCTCCCTTAAGCACCAAAAACACATTTATTCTTCAGTTACCCCAAGATATCAAATATAGGGAGTAATAAAATTGTCACATTCCTCATTCATCTGACCTTGTTGAAGAGGCAGTTGAAGTCCACATGGACACACTCGCCAGTTAGGGAGTCAAACAAAATGTTCTCTCCATGGCGATCGCCAAGGCCAAGAATATAGCCCACCATAGACATGACCGCAGTAGAGCGACAGTAAGCAGACCTGCTGTTGTACCTGTGAAATGCCACATTTGCCCCGTGTGCGAAGACATTCAAGTAAGTGCTTTTCTAATGAAATACTCAAAACTCACTTTAATAGCTAATACTAAGAAACACTTAGCATATTACTGTGCAAAGATACTATGAATATGAATAAAACTCTGAAAGCCTGTAATATACAGTATACCAAGAGGTGGGATCAGGAAACGTCCGTAGGAACCACTCGTGAAAAACTGGCGGATGTCTGGCACACAGCACATCTTTGTGCAGTTTCAGCTTCTCCTGAAAAGATGCTGTTTTTGGCAAAATCAGCTTTCGCAGCTCTGTCCCACTGACATAGATCCCTGTTCAAAAAATACACCAATTGCACAATAAAAAAAAATGGGAAGTGAAAACTTCAAAAAAAATACTAAATATTAAAACAGCATGTTTAACACTCTCTAGAATTGATTCTGATTGGTTAATCGATATTTCATGCCTATATACAATACATACCCATTGAAATAAAAATGTATTAATGTAATATTTATATATTAATATTAATGTATTAAAGCAGAAATGTTGTGAAACAGTATTATAATTTAAAATAAATGTTTTCTATTTGAATATGTTTTAAAATGTATTTTATTTCTGTAATGGCAAAACTGAATTTTCAGCAGCCATTACTCAGACTTCAGTGTCACATGATCCTTCAGAAATCATTCTAATATGCTGATTTGCTGCTCAAGAAATGACATAGATCCCTGTTCAAAAAGTACACCAATTTCGCAATAAAAAAAAAAGGGAAGTGAAAACAGTCTGAAAAATACTAAATATTAAAACAGCATGTTTAACACTCTCTATAATTGATTCTGATTGGTTAATCGATATTTCATGCCTATATACAATACATCACCATTCAAATAAAAATGTATTAATGTAATATTTATATATTAATATTAATGTATTAAAGCAGAAATGTTGTGAAACAGTATTATAATTTAAAATAAATGTTTTCTATTTGAATATGTTTTAAAATGTATTTATTTCTGTAATGGCAAAACTGAATTTTCAGCAGCCATTACTCAGACTTCAGTGTCACATGATCCTTCAGAAATCATTCTAATATGCTGATTTGCTGCTCAAGAAATATTTATTTTTATCATTGTAAATAGTGCTGCCTAATATATATATATATATTTTTTTTTTTTACATTTTTCCAGGATTCTTTGATGAATGTGAAACAGAAATCTTTTGTAACATTATAAAATGTCTTCACTCCCCCTTTTTTTTTTTTTAGCAATTTAATGCATCCTGTCAAAAAAAAAAAATCTTACTGCCCCAAAGATTTGAATGGCAGTAGGCCTATGTATGTTTATTTATTCGGTGATAAAAACTGTAAGCTGATGATTATTACAAAATAAACCACTTCAGACTGATACAAGGTTTTTTTTATGATCTGTGTCAGGATATATAATGCGACACATAGCATTATATAACATCAAGGCTATGAAATCAGCACACCTTTCTCTTTATACAGCTTTGTGAGGATGTGGCGTAAACCCGCCGTGTTGTTGACCCACTCTATTATGCCACACTCTTCATTCAGAGGGATGACCACGTATGTCCGAATGTGCAAATCCCTCCGTCTAGACTCTGCATCTTTCCTCAAAGACTAACAAAGGCACATTTTGATTAGGAAAGTTCTCAGGAAAATGCAGTTCATCGCTCAAGTCTATCGTGAACAGCACAACTCTAGTACCTTATTAATGAGACAGTTGAACTCCATCAGGCGGCAATCTTTCCTCAGGTCATCTTTAGGTTTGCACATCATGGTGTAGAACTTTCCATCAGAGCCCTTGAGCGAGATCTTTTTTGGCTTCTGCAAGGATGCCAAGATCTCTACCTTCATGAAATGAAACGTAAAATGATATCATGAATAAAGTATCATCGAAAATTAGAGTGATGCATTATGTGCTCAAAAACTGGAGTATAGTGGGCCTGACTGTGTCATCGAAGCCAGCGAGGTAGACCCAGTGTCCTGGAAAGGCATCGTGTTTGGGGTTGGCTCCTCCAGTGGAAGGCAGGGTGGGTATAAGGACAGACTGCAGGGGGATGAGGATCTGACTGAAGGTGGGCTCTTCCACCAGTTTCTTCAGCATTTTGAAGTGTACACTCATGCTGAGGGTGCTGCTGTTCCCATCCACCTACACAATTAAACAAAAACACAGTCTGCCTGCATACAAATGCAAGAGTAATTTTAAGAACCAACTGATTTTGAAAATGAATGCCTAAGGGGAAAGTTGAGGAGTACTAAAGATTAATAATAAATGTACAAAAGCTGTTACCTTGGAAATCGAAATATTATTTTCTTGCTAGCGGTACAGTCTGTCCTACTGGTTTATTGCCGAGCTCCACCAGCTTGTCAGTCAGTCTGTTGGCATCTCCTATAAATTTCCCAAATGACTCATTCAAACTGACAGCCTTCTTCTGGATCTCCTTACATCTGTTCATTCGAGTTGGATAGGAGGACTAAAAAATGAAAGAAGCATGTACATTACACAGTTCATTTCCATGAAAAGACATCATTTATGGTTGTAGATGTGACTGAGATGTATGACCTTTGACACAGCCGTCATCATCCACATAGCTTGTTGAGGGTAAGCCAAGAAAACTTTAGCCACAATCTCCATGAGCACAGCAAAGACCTCGTTGTTGGAGTGGCAGATTCGGGAGATGAGCTGTGAGAAGGCCGTGAGGAACTGGTAGGGCGAGAGGTTGCTGGTGTGTTCGCTGATGACAGAATTGATCTTAGTGAGCTCAGCACGCATTTGGGCTCGGTCAGAGCGGCCAGCTGAAAAAGAGGGAGGACCAAAAAGAGGCTGGTGTATCATGGTGGTCTGTTTTAAAGGGGTCATATGATGCGATTTCAATTTTTCCTTTCTCTTTGTAGTGTTACAAGCTCTTGGTGCATAAAGAAGATCTGTAAAGTTGCAAAGACTAAAGTGCTTTTCAGACCGATGAGTTTTGTAAAAATCGACGCGTTTCAGAAAGGCGGGGCATAGAGGAGAAACAATAATGTACAGTATGTGGAAAATAATGTGTTTTTTTTTACCTTAAACCGCATAAAAACATTTCATTACACCAAATACACAAAATAATGTTCTTTTTAGCAACATCATATGACCCCTTTAACTAGGTTAGTCAATCTTTGGGTTGATAGTAAATTGATTTGAATCATTAGGCTACTGCACTGAAATTTCAGTTCCATTAGGCAAGAAAAAAAACAACTTCACAATATTAATAATAATAATAACACTAGTAATAATTACAACTATCACAAATACTATTAATATTTTCACTTTTTTGTAATATTGCACACTCTTTTAGCAAATCCTTCAATTTTTAGCATTAGAAATCAATTACTGGTCAACAAACGATTTATGATTTAAAAGGTTGAAATATTTCAAGAACAATGCATATGAATCTGCTCGATTCATAATCAATGCACTGATTAAATAAGTAAATCTTTTAATTATTTATTTTTAAAACTATAGCTAATCGATTTGATTGATTATTTTGACTTGTTGTCAATTACAGGCCAATAAAAGGATTTAAATATTTCAAAATCAGTGCATATGATTTTGCAAGATTTGTAATCGATGTTTTTGTAATTCAATAAATTAATTGTTTATATGCTTAGTTTTACCACTACAGACTATCGCAAATAATTTTGTTTTACCTTTTTCAAACTCATAAACTTTGGCTCCGAAGTCTAGCCATAAGGTTAGCATTCTCGGCATGGCTTGATAGATGTACTGATTGCCAAACTGCAGGGCTCTATGAAGAGAGCACATTGAAACATTTAATTCAGAACTGCTCTTACAGGAGGACTACCAATAGAAAACATCTTACTTTCCAAAATATGTGACGAAATAACGGATGAGGTTGCCCTGTCTTTCCAGTTTGCTGTCAGTGACCATGGGCATCACCTTGTCGTAGTATTTGGCCAGGTAGAAGTTACCATCCTCCCATTCTGGTAACAGATGTGTGACATCCTGTATTTACGAAAGAGAAAGTTATTGTCTAAACTAGGGCTGGACAGATTTAATTGTGAAGAACATTTTAATAATCTAAAGAACCATTTTTCACTATAAACAACCTTTTGTCCAATGGAAAAGTTTCATTTAACAATTGAATTTATTTTACATTTACACTATGTTGACCCCTTTTAATAAAGAGAGTGTTACAGTACTTGAATCTCGTTGTAATTACATTTTTAAGTTATTTAGTTAAACTTACATTTAAGTTATTAAGTTAAAAGATTTTTCCCCATATCACCCAGCCCTAAGTCTAATCGATCTGATTCCTGTTGCATTTGTCCTCGTCAGTAAGTAACTGAAATACCTTATAGGTTTTCATTATAGCATTGCTCTCAAAGTTGGCCGTATCTTCCATGTATCTGCCCACCAGCAGCATGGCATTCCCTTTTATCTGGATTTTCTTTGGGTCCGCGAGTGGCTGGTCATCAGGAAAACACTGCTGCACACCTTTCTGCAGGACTATCAGAGCCTGATGCACATCACCCTATAAAAACAAAAATTTTTCTTATGACAATTTTAATGATGGTTAAGACCTCCATCAAAGAGATCTGCATTGTTATAAACAACATTTAGCTCGTTGACACTAATAGCTTCGTGGGCAGCGCACCGACATACAGCGCCGCTGCACTTCAGGCATCCCGAGTTCGAGTCTCAGCTCGCAGACCTTTCCCGATCCTGTCCCACTCTCTGTCTCCCACTTTGCTACAATCTACATACCAAGATTATTTTCGTAAACGAAAAGGACTGATCAAAAAACATTTTCATAAACTGAAATAAAATAAAAATGTCAAAATAAATGAAAAACTAAAACTGAAATAAAATAATAATTATCGAAAATAAATAATGGTTTTCGTAATTATTACGTTCTCACCCCGTGGTGGAAAAATAGCTGTGTAGCGGTTTAGGGAAATACCTGTAAATGGTGCATCATGCATGTGAGGTTCTGACGGAGAGACGCAAAGCAGTTTAAAGCAGAGTCCTAGATGGGTCCTGTTTGGTAAACCCGCACCCGCAGTAGGCCTACTTAACAGAACACCCGACCCGTTATCTGACAGCAGCACTAATTTAATTCTGTACCCGTCCCGATCCGTTTGACATAAAGACCGCGACCCGAACCGCACATGCATTAATCTACTACAGGGATCCTCAAATCTGGCTCGCGAGATCCACTTTCCTGCAGAGTTTAGCTGTAACCCTAAACAAACACACCTGACCATTCTAATCAATGTCTTCAGGATCATTAGAAAATCCACAGGTAGGTGAGTTTGATCAGGGTTAGCGCTAAACTCTGCAGGAAAGTGGATCTCGCGAGCGAGATTTGAGGATCATCAGTACGGCAAAATTATATATTTTCTCATGTAACAGAAGCAATCAAAACCAACATTAAGCACTCTAAGTTGGTGCTTTGAAGAAAAATAAATAGGCAGCGTAACATATAGTAATTAACAGAAAAAGATGAGAATGTGCATCCTTTCTGTAAACAATAGCCTACAAAACTTTTGCCTACATCTCGGGAACAATCTGCCAGGCTATTTTGAACAAATGCATAAACCACATCATACACACGCTAATAATTCTTCATAAATTAAAAGAACATAATTCAAAGCCTTTACTGTTAAATGTGATGTGTATATGTAGCCGTTGGTACGTTGTAGAAGCATTAAAAATAAAACTTGACTTTAAAATGATATATAGGCTACAGAAAGTGAGCAAAGAGCGCTCCCTAAGATGTCATTAAATTCATCTGCAGCACTGAATGGCTATAATGCGCAACGCTGCAAATCGAATTGTAATTAGATTAGGGTTGTGCCAATAGACGATAGTATCGTGTATCGACGATAGTCAGAGATATCGCCTGTGGCTGATGCCTTTGACGATAGCAAGACGATTATTATTATTAATATTATTATTATTATTATTATCATCAGGCTAGTAATACTAATCTAATTAATATTAGGGCTTATTGGTTGCATTATATTTCCTTTTCCACGTTTTTACAGTATTGCGCGTTTTAACCAATCACACACGATTATGCTGAGCTTTTGAATGCAATGGCCAATCAGAGGCGTTCAGATGAGTCATCACTGAAACAGCGGAGGTCTGTTGTTCAGCGCGCACTGACTGAATTCTGACTCGCGAAATCTCTCATCATAAACAAAGTGCAGATCTACGTGCGATGTAAGTATAAGAGATTTATTCATCATACTGTGTATATTCACTGATTTGTTATCATGTTAAATACAAATTCAGTCATATTAAAAACATTAGGCTGCTTTTAGCCTTACGCTGGAGTTGGTTCACTTTCCCGCAATGAAACTAAGTAAATAATTACATAAATTAGCACGATAATATCGTGTATCGGCGATCTCACAGGCTGACAATAGGACGATATGAAAATTGAGCATATCGCTCAACACTAAATTAGATGTAAATAGACGGCCCTCAGACAGAGCGTAAACATAATTAAGAATGGGACCGTTTAAAGGCAGCTGCCTATAGCGGGTATCGAATTGTAGGCTATAAGTTATCTGTTAATTCTGCTAAACTTTAATTACTAAAACTAAAGCTGAAACTATAAACTCTATAAAACTAAATAGAAATGTGTTCACAAAATAAAAAAAATTATTAATAAAACGAATAAAAACTAAACTGAATTTTATAGCAAATTTGAAAACGATATTAAAATAAAACGAATTAAAAAATTCAAAACTATAATAACCTTGCTACATACTATCCTATCCTAATAAAGACAAAAAAGGCCAAAACTAAAAGAAAAAAACTTAAACCTTAATCTTAAACAACATTTAGCTCAATTGTTATACCTTAGACCAGAGCCATTTGGCTTTCTCGATGAAGAGCTCAGAGAGGTGGGAGTTCTCAGCATTGAGCAGGGCGTTGAAAGCTGTTTGGTGATGACCAGCTCTTCTGGCCACACGAGCGCTCTGCAGCCAGCACTCACCGACCTGCTCCTCACATGAAGAACTGCAAAGAAGTCTTCATCAGCATAACAAACGCACTCTCAAATCTAATTATATCACCACTCAAACAGAATAGTTACAGCATACCTAACCCTAATGAATTAAAATGATTTACAAAGAGAAAAGACAATATACTACCAAGTATCTTTAAAAGCATATTCAAAAATGAACTCATTACTTGGATTTTTGACATGGAAGTAAAACATTTTGTATTTTGAACTGAAAGTAGCATGTGCTCATACCCCTTGCTGAGATTGAGAAGAGCTCTCCGCAGGGCCAGGATGGGTTCCTTGGCTCTGAACGAGTTTTGGGTCATAAGTTGGCGGGCGTCCCAGTTGAGTTTGGGCTCAGGCTTTTTTTCTGTGCTTTCCTTCTGCAGCTCAGTAAAGGCATGCTCCAACTCACACAGCATGTGCAGCCTAAGACCCAACACGAAAGTTGAGCATACTGTCTGTGTAGTTTTTATTTTTCCAAAATGGTCAACCACTAGATTACCTGACAATGTACGAGTATCCTCTCTGATAGGTGCCACACTCAAAACTGGCTGCTGATAAAGGGACGACTTGTTCTTTCCTGGCTATTTTAAGTTTTTCATAGAATCCCTTGGAATCTTGCTTCTTGGCAGCCAGCAACATTTGGCCAAGTCTGACACCCCATGTGCTGGACTTACAATCTATAAAACAGATATGACAAACATTAACGCTTCTTCAATCTGAAAAACATTTCTAGGTTTCTAGAAACAGCAAAAATCCTTTACCAGAGGCAAGATAGTCCTCAACTAAATCCCACTTTGACAGCGTCCATGCTGCCTCGACCCAGTACGCATTCAGATCGGACTTCCATCGTGGCCTTTGTAAAGGAAATAACGTCAGTTTAAAAACACAAAACCTGGGGCTGCATGAAACAGTGTCAGAAG
Source organism: Sinocyclocheilus rhinocerous (assembly GCF_001515625.1). Lineage (NCBI taxonomy): Eukaryota > Metazoa > Chordata > Actinopteri > Cypriniformes > Cyprinidae > Sinocyclocheilus > Sinocyclocheilus rhinocerous. The sequence continues at coordinate 188,074 of NW_015649561.1, read as the reverse complement.
GCTGCGTCTACATCAGTACACCTACCTGCTGGCCAGAACTCCATTGACCTGGGTTATTACTGTAGAGTTGGCCAAGACCCAACATAGAGTTCATAACACCATGATAATGGACAATCTGCATGCAAAGATAAGCAAGTGAGAGGGAAAAGTAGTAGTTACCATAATACTAGAAATGAGAAAATACATGAATGGTTAACCATGCAAATGTCAGTGACAGAACACTCTCAAGTTAAACTAAATCAAATCAAGTTTCCAATATGATCTTACTTAAAAGATATGAACTATACTTGTATTATAAAAGATATTAACTTAAATTACTACATAGGATTCTACAGAATATAACAAAAAAAAAATTGTCATATTGGATCTACTGCATTCGCCTGGGTAATTCTCAAAATATGCTGCTTGAATTTTCAGTCATGAAAAGCATATCAAATATTCCAGCAACCCCATATAAATTGCATCATTCTATAATTAAATAAAATTAAATCGTTTGACTCTTATGAAGCCCCCTTCCTGTTTTTTTTTATTTTTGCATATTTGTCACACTTAAAAGATTCAGATCATACAAATTTTAATATTACACAAAGATAACCCGAGTAAATACAAAATGCAGTTTTGAAATGATGATTTCATTTATTAAGGGAAAAAAGCTGTCCAAACCTGCCTAGCCCTGTGTGAAAAAGTAATTGCCCCCTAAATCTAATAACTGGTTGTGCCACCCTTTGCAGCAACAACTGCAATCAAGCAAGATAACTGTGGCAATGAGTCTTTCACATCGCTGTGGAGGGATTTTGGCCCACTCTTCTTTGCAGAATTGTTTTAATTCAGCCACATTGGAGGGTTTTCAAGCATGAATGGACTGTTTAAGGTCATGCCACAGCATATCAGCTGGATTTAAGTCCGGACTTTGACTTGGCCACTCCAGAACCTAAATTTTGTTTTTCTTGAGCCATTCAGAGGTGGACTTGCTGGTGTGTCTGGGATCATTGTCCTGCTGCATAACCCAAGTGCGCTTGAGCTAGAGGTCCCAAACTGACGGCTGGACATTCTCCTTCAATTTTATGAAATGCTGTGTTGGTTTCACGCCAGATGTAACGGGACACACACCTTCCAAAAAGTTCAACTTTTGTCTCATCAGTCCACAGAATATTTGCCCAAAAGTCTTGGGGATAATCAAGATATTTTTTGGCAAATGTGAGACGAGCCTTTGTGTTCTTTTTGGTCAGCAATGGCTTTTGCCTTGGAACTCTCCCATGGATGCCGTTTTTGCCCAGTCTCTTTCTTATTGTTGAATCATGAACACTGACCTTAATTGAGGCAAGTGAGGCCGTTCTTTAGATGTTGTTCTGGGTTCTTTTATGACCTCCTGGATGAGTCGTCGTTGCGCTCTTGGAGTAATTTTGGTAGGCTGGCCACTCCTGGGAAGGTTCACCACTGTTCCAACCTTTCTCCATTTGTGGATAATGGCTCCGACCGTGGTTCGCTGGAGTCCCAAAGCCTTAGAAATGGCTTCATAACCCTTTCCAGACCACACAAAGAAAGAAGGCGTAACTTTTATTCTCGCTGTAGTATTGTTGTTGCCGCCGCCATGTTGTGGAGATGCTGTGTGTTTCGTTGTGAAAGCGAAACTACTTTGTTTGGCCTTCCAAATAGGGCTGTCGCGATAACTGCAATATCGAAGTTATCTTCTATGGAAGAGCAAACCGCAGAGGAATGCAAGAACCGCAGCAACCGCGATTTTTGCGTTTTCTTTTTACGTAAGGTTATGCCCTTCTCGTTTTACACTTCATGCATGTGGACTGAATATTAAACAAGTTAGTAATGATAATATAATGTGTACTATGCTGATTTGTACAGAGGCTTCGTAGATTTGCACTTAACAAGCCTAAACAGACAGTGAATGAGAGAGAAATCGACTGAGCGCGTGCGATTACTTGCGTCTGTCCTCCAGGCAGAGTCATATATATTTGTGAAAATAGGTTGTCATGTCCAAGGAAAGCGAAATCTCTGTCTCAGCACCGACGCATAGCTGGTCAGCTGAGCCTTCTAAAGTGGCGCTCAAAGTTAAAATGATTTCAACAGCGTGTTTCATTACGTCTCTTTGAATGAATGAATCAGCATTTTTGAACGTGTAATTGAATGACAGTCACGTTCCACCACCTTGTGGCGCAACACTGTAACTACACTAACTGACAGACCGTCTAGAACACGCGCAGGTGGAAATATCAATAGAAAGTCTCTTGTCCAGTCAGATTAGAAAATCAGATTACAACTAGGCTAACTGTTATACATATAGGCTAACGATAGCCTAACGATCTTATTGTCAGGTTTATGTTCTGTTATGTGGACCGTTATTTTGTCATTCTCTTCTGTTTACTTCACTTCCTGTTTCAACGCTATTTGGTTTCGGTTTCATCGTCTTCTGAATATGACCTCGTTAGTTATATCGTAACACATACACACAAATTATATATATAT
>NW_015649561.1:184063-184405 GCF_001515625.1 Sinocyclocheilus rhinocerous | reverse complement strand
TGTGGGAAGATTTGCATAACGCCGCCCAAATGTTCACGCAAAGAAAGAAGGCGTAACTTTTATTCTCGCTGTAGTATTGTTGTTGCCGCCGCCATGTTGTGGAGATGCTGTGTGTTTCGTTGTGAAAGCGAAACTACTTTGTTTGGCCTTCCAGTCGCGATAATCGCGATAACTGCAATATCGAAGTTATCTTCTATGGAAGAGCAAACCGCAGAGGAATGCAGCAACCGCGACATCCGCGATTTTTGCGTGTTTTCTTTTTTCGTAAGGTTATGCCCTTCTCGGTTTACACTTCATGCATGTGGACTGAATATTAAACAAGTTAGTAATGATAACATAATG
>NW_015649561.1:182670-184051 GCF_001515625.1 Sinocyclocheilus rhinocerous | reverse complement strand
TGTGTGTTTTTTTTTCATGTTGCGATTAATTGCTAATGCTTTTATCACAGTATATGGGATTACTTGCGTCTGTCCTCCAGGCCGAGTCATATATATTTGAGAAAATAGGTTGTCATGTCCAAGGAAAGCGAAATCTCTGTCTCAGCACCGACGCATAGCTGGTCAGCTGAGCCTTCTAAAGTGGCGCTCAAAGTTAAAATGATTTCAGCAGCGTGTTTCATTACGTCTCTTTGAATGAATGAAGCTTCATCATGCCTAGAGCTGATCCGTGCTGGTCTGTGAGGAAATACATCAACTTCGCGCTGTGGATCGCCGGATCGGCTTTCACCTTGGACGAAGCAGAGTCCAGCCAGGGGTCGTCACATGTGGTTTCCGCAAGCCCGCCTGCTGCTCCTTCGTCGAATCCGCCGGCTGCACCGTTCTCAAGCCCGCCGACCGTTCCTCACTCAAGCCAGCCTCCGCTCACTCTAGCCCACAGTGTGTGACGCTGTGTGACGCATTTTATGGAGGACTGTTTCCTGAACCTGCAGTTCTGCATAGCCTACAATGGGTCTGTGCTCAAAGGCTGTTCTATAAAGTGGGGCAGTTCCAACTTTGCAAGGACAGTCTGGCGCTTCTGACTCACAGCCTGTAAGTAAATTTTTTATATTTAAAGAATTTGCCACTGATGATTCAAACGCGAGTTTTGAGCAGTGTAGAGTAGCGCTTGTTGTTTGTCGTTTCATCGATCACAAATGCAGACATGGTTTTATGTTTACGCCGCGCAATACGCAACGCAACGCGTAAAAACAGTAAAAACCAGCAGCCATATCACCCTGTAGCCCAAGACTGGTTACCCACTGAAGCTAAGCAGGGCTGAGACTGGTCAGTACCTGGATGGGAGACCTCCTGGGAAAACTAGGTTGCTGCTGGAAGAGGTGTTAGTGAGACCAGCAGGGGGTGCTCACCCTGTGGTCTGTGTGGGTCCTAATGCCCCAGTGTAGTGACGGGGACACTATACTGTCAACAAGCACCGTCCTTCGGATGAGACGTTAAACCGAGGTCCTAGGATGTCTTTTGAAAAGAGTAGAGGTGTGACCTCGGCATCCTGGCCAAATTTGCCCATTGGCCTCTGATCATCATGGCCTCCTAACAATCCCCACAAACAATTCATAACTCTGTCTCCTCTCCACCAATAAGCTGGTGTGTGGTGGGCGTTCTGGCGCACTATGGCTGCCGTCGCATCATCCAGGTGGATGCTGCACACTGGTGGTGGATGAGGAGATCCCCCCTGACAATGTAAAGCGCTTTGAGTGCCTAGAAAAGCGCTATAAATATAATGAATTATTATTATTATTATTATTAATCGAGCTGCATCGAATGCTATGCGAACGAGTATACC
>NW_015649561.1:182067-182545 GCF_001515625.1 Sinocyclocheilus rhinocerous | reverse complement strand
CATCACAGTGTGTTAAGGGGCGTAACATTTCCGTCACACGCTTGAGGTATTCAGCCAATCACAACGCACTGGATAGCTGGCCAATCAGCGTACACCTCGCTTTTCAGAACGATGAGCTTTGTAGAAATCGACGCGTTTCAGAAAGGCAGGGCATAGAGGAGCAACAATAATGTACATTATGTGGAAAATAATGCATTTTTTTAACCTTAAACCGCATAAACACATTGCATTACTCCAAATACACAACATAATGTTCTTTTTAGCAACGTCATATGACCCCTTTAACGGCACAGATTTTACTACATATTTTTTACTACAGATTTATTTTTCCATATGTTTGACTGACTGTATTTTATTATGATAATGAACAGGCTGCATTGTCAAGGTAGCAATGCTTAACTGTGTGCGTGCATGTGGCGCCGGCGCAATCACTTAAGTTTTTTCCTTCTAACAGTGGAAGAAACTACTCCTTTTAGTC
>NW_015649561.1:179060-179490 GCF_001515625.1 Sinocyclocheilus rhinocerous | reverse complement strand
GGTTTGCCTTTATTTGTGTACATTCACAATAAAAACAAATCTTTGTGCTTTTGTAAAATAAGCCTAAAGAAAAATAGGATGCCGCTTTCTGCTGTCTGTTTCCTTTCGCGCAGCACAAAAATTAACCGAAGCTTTGCATACTAGGCTATACTTGTTGCACAGTTTTTCTTTCATTTTCTTAATTTATTATTTAAGTAAAATATGTTTCTCGTATAGGCCTATTTATTCGTTTTATATATATATATATATATATATATATATATATATATATAGCCTAGCTTTATTATGTTTTTCTCCGCTCTCAGAGGCGCTGCAGGTGCGTGATGTGATATGTTAATGGGTCACAGACACTTATCCTTTCTAATTTAATTAAATTCTAATTTAAAATAATCTTGTCGGTTAGGAAAAATAACCGAAATGAACATCCCTA